>NC_066396.1:76158968-76458968 GCF_013377495.2 Cygnus atratus
CCTCCTACCAAAACCTTGCCACATAAACCCACTACACTGTGAACCACCACTTGCAGCAGAAGAGTAGAATCAACCTAATACTTTTCAGGGAACTCCTGCCCTGAAGCTTCATTCACCGCTGTGTTCTCCTCAGACATTTTTTTTTTTCACTTTTCATCAGCGGGAATGGACAGCCTTCTTCCACTAATCCCCTCCTCAAGATCTGTGTGGTTAGTTTGGTGCTTAATATAATACCCCTTTGGCCAGTTTGGGTCAGCTGTCCTGGGTCTGTCCCCTCCCAGCTCCTGCTGCACCCCCAGCCTGCTCGCTAGCAGGACAGAGCGAGAAGCTGAAAAGTCCTTGGCTTGGTGTAAGCATTGCTCTACAACAATTAAAACATCAGCATGTTATCAGCGCTCTTCTCATCCTAATCCAAAACATAGCACCCTGCCAGCTACTAGGAGGAAAATTAACTCTGTCCTACCTGAAACCAGGACAAGTGTATATTTTGTATGAAAAGATGCTGAATTTAAAAATAAAAATAAAAAATAGCCACAAGCTAACAAGGAATTTATAATATGTGGCAGCAGGGAATGCCATTCAGATGAATTAAATTCACACACACTATTTAATTCAAAAAGCTATTTGGCAGCCAGAATATCCAACATGATTAGGAACAGGATTTGAAATTCAAGTGATTAATTCTGAATTCTGTTAAGAATTATATTCATGTAGTCTAAAGGTTCCTAAAAACAGGTGTAAATATGTCAGGAGACTTATGATGATCTGCAGTATTATTGGAGACTAGAGTACCACAGCATTAAAGGTGATGATAGTTGGCCTGAGGCTATTATTATTTGTTTGTGGCACCAGAAATTTGCAGCCTTGAAAATGAACTTGCAAGAGTTTCAGGTACTTGAAATTTGATTATACATAATGCTTCTTGTAATGTTCATGTGATTTTCAATAATTTTGGACTGAAATTAAATATTTCTGAACCTTATAAAACTTCACTTCAGATAAGCCCTAGTTTGGGGTGGGGACCTTTTGTCAAAGGGGCCTATTTTCAACAGTGATTATATCTCTTCTATGCATTGATCCAAGAATAGCTGGCAGACAGTCCAAATATTAAAATCACCAGATGACATACTGTATTGGGTTTATGTGGCAAGGTTTTGGTAGTGGTGGGGCTGCAGGGGTGGTATGTGAGAAGAATCCAGAAGCTGCCCCATGTTAGATAAGGGCCAGTTTTAGACGGCTTCAAAGGAACCCGCCACTGCTCAGACACGAGCCAATAAGCAATGTTATTTGCACCTCTGTGAGAGCAGATTTAAGAAAAGGGGAAAAAAGGAAAAAAAAAAAAAAAAAAAGGATTGAGAGACATGAAAGAGCCCTGCAGACACCATGGTCAGTGCAGAAGGAGGGCAGGTGGTGCTCCAGGCATGGAGCAGAAGTTCCCCTGTGGCCTGTGGAAAGTAGTTAGCCAGAACATGGAGTCTCAGTCCCATGGGGAAAGACAAGTGACATAATACCACATAAGAGTATAACTGTGATTGCAGATACTTTCTGGAAATATAAAATCAGACAGACACAGACACAGACACAGATTTCTAGGTTGGAAGAGACCTCAAGATCATCGAGTCCAACGTCCGACCTAACACTAAGTACTCCACTAAACCGTATCGCTAAGCTCTACATCTAAACGTCTTTTAAAGACCTCCAGGGATGGTGACTCCACCACCTCCCTGGGCAGCCCGTTCCAATGCTTAATAACCCTTTCGGTAAAGAAGTACTTCCTAACATCCAACCTAAAACTCCCCTGTCGCAACTTTCGCCCATTCCCTCTCGTCCTGTCACCAGGCACGTGGGAGAATAGACCAACCCCCACCTCTCTACAGCCTCCTTTAAGGTACCTATAGAGAGCGATAAGGTCGCCCCTGAGCCTCCTCTTCTCCAGGCTGAACAAGCCCAGCTCCCTCAGCCGCTCCTCGTAAGACTTGTTCTCCAGACCCCTCACCAGCTTGGTCGCCCTTCTCTGGACTTGCTCGAGCACGTCCATGTCCTTCCTGTAGCGAGGGGCCCAAAACTGAACACAGTACTCAAGGTGCGGCCTCACCAGAGCCGAGTACAGGGGCACAATCACTTCCCTAGACCTGCTGGCCACACTGCTTCTTATACAGGCCAGGATGCTGTTGGCCTTCTTGGCCACCTGAGCACACTGCTGGCTCATATTCAGCCGACTATCAACCAATACTCCCAGGTCCTTCTCGGCCAGGCAGCTTTCCAGCCACTCATCTCCCAGCCTGTAGCTCTGCTTGGGCTTGTTGCGCCCCAGGTGCAGGACCCGGCACTTGGCCTTGTTGAACTTCATACAGTTGACCTCAGCCCATCGCTCCAGCCTATCCAGATCCTCCTGCAGAGCCTTCCTGCCCTCGAGCAGATCGACACGCACTTAGCTTGGTGTCATCTGCAAACTTACTGAGGGTGCAAATCCTTTCTGCCTGTCCTAGCATTGGACTTGGATACCTCTCCCTTCATTTGCTCCTCTGCTCCCTGACTGCATTTTTTTATTATTATTATTTTGTGTGTGTGTGTGTGTGTGCAGAATTAGATTTTTCACAACTTTAATGTTGCAGCGACTTAAGCAACTAAGGATTTATTACATATCTTTATAGCATATAACAAGGTTAGATTATATGATTTTAACAACACTTAATCAGTATTTAAGTATTACTCAATTAACACAATGATCTAATGATTTTGCTACAGGAGAAACAGAGACTTAGTTAGAGATTCAAGGATGGTAAGGTTCACCCAAAACTTACTGCAGGGTCCTGGGGCATTTCTAAATCCAGTTGTGCAATTCTAAGATTCACTCTTAAAGTGACTTTCTCACCCTACTCCCCTGTCAGCGTTTGTCTGCAGGTGAGCTTGTTCCTTGAGGAATCAGCCCTGAGATGCACTTCTTCTGGGATCTCAGAGGCGTCCCAGTTCAGGGGGACGTTGAGGGTGCCATGTGCTGAGGTCCCCAGAGAGCTCCAAGAGTTCCTGCTTGGGATCACTATTTATAGGATTGTGAGGCCATTGACTTTTGGTCAGTAATTCTTCCAGGATTCAGGTCTTTTGCCAACTTGTTTACGATTCAGGTTGTGCAATCCTCCTCTTAGCACTTAATTCTCTCCTTGTCAATTAGTCACCCCACAGGGACCAAATACAATTGGAGGGGAGGCCTGATCATCCAGGGCCTGTATTGCATAAAAAACAGTGGAGTGAGGCTGTGCTATGTCTCACCATCCATAACAGATGAATGATACTGTGACAGCTTTTCCTTTAATTAGGATGAAGTACTGTATTTATTAGGTAAAGAGATTGACTCATAGTCAAGCTCAGATTTCTTGTCATGTTGTTTCCTGGACTCTGATGTGCTTCATTATATTCCATGAAAGATTGCATGGTAGTGAGCTCTGACTGGGGCTCTGTTGTTAGCAAACTGTCCATATCAAGGAGTGTTCACATTGAGGTGAGGCCTTCTGTGGCTCATAAGCCTGAGCAAGACTTATGTCAAGTGCAGGAACAGAGCATACCCACCACAAGTTCTAAAGGCTACAGTTTTCTTCAGATACACCTTCCTTTCCCCTTCTCCACTCTCACTCCCCCACCAAAAGGAAAACCAACAGCCAGCAAACAGCACCTACAAGCACACATACACCCCTCTTCTGGAGCTGTATCTGACTTTTACTGTAGCTTTCTCATTGCCCAGTCCTTCTACATGTGCTGAAATCTCTTCTTGAACTTTTGTATTTTGCCTGTACTGGGATTAGAACTCTGGAAACTTGAACTATGCACAAATTAATTGCTGCTTGCCAGCGTAAATGCGTAGATGCTTGTCACCTTTTAGAAAGAGAGAAGTATACCAGCCCACCACCCTGGACAGAGAGAAATGCTCAGTATTAAAGTTGTGACAGTTCTTTCGAACTAATAAGTGGAATGTGAGTAAACAGCACTAAGTAATGGAAATCATTAGTCAAATTTACCACAGCAGTGGTGTTTGCAGAGATTTGCTTAGGCATTTTAATTAAGAGTGTCTTGCAGTAGGTGTATGATAAGGCTACACTGCAGACAGCCTCACAGAGGACAGTTTCATTTACTGCAAAAAGGTGTCTTGTTTGGTAATGGCAGTCTGAGACATAATATGCAATGAGTTTACCCCTTTCGATTTCTTTTAGAACTTAAAAGATAGTCATCATGAATGCCTTGAAGAAGGTAACAGAACTGTGTTTCTTGTGGGTTTGTTTTGCTTTGCTTTGCTTTATGCTGCTTTGTTTTGTTTTGCTTTGTTTTCTTTTGTGGTATTTTATGTTTCCAGAAGCCTCTCATATCAAACAGAGAAATAGGATCAGGTATTTCAGCAGTGTAGGGAAACAATGCAGACATACAGCCTTGCTGGTGTAGCACAAATAATTTCCTTGCTTATTTGAACTGGTTTCACAGAAACAGATTGAGAGTTTCAAGAGACCATCAGTATCTATGCCTTAATAACTGAAGTACCTATAAAAGCAGAATTTCTTAGTGTTTGAAAAAATATTTTATTTTCAGTTCAGATTTAAATGGCCAAATATAAATACCATAGTTACTGAAGCTATTTTTTTTTCTTTTTCCAGTCACTTTCTATGTCATAATAGGGTTTGGACCTTTTTCTTGGCTAAGAATTCATTTTTCAAGCAAGCATTTTTGTCCTTTTCATAGAAGATCAAAACTTCCTAACCAAATATGCCTTGGATTTCTGCTCAGCTTTAAAATCTTTATTCTGCTATGCCTGTCCAGGATGACTGCAATGATAATTTAATTGATGTTAATCTTTTTTTCCTTTCCTTAATAGTACCTTTCAAGCCCATCTAACTTTTAGAAAGTCCCCCAGGGGGACTTTCATGCTAATGTCCCCAAGGAAATGCCCTCTAAACAAACTTGTTAATGACACACTGCTTAGCCAGCCCTAAGTCACTAAACCATTGTGAAAGAAAAGTCCTTTGTCGCAAGAGATCAATATTGTGCAAAAAAACATTGCAATTAAAATCAAATTTCCATATATTGATAAGCATGTGTTAGACTGCTATATGAAAAAATGTATAATTTGACTACACTGTTTCCAATCAAGACAGATGGTAATGTAACATTTTGAGATAATAAATGGCATTTATGTTCCTTTGCTCATAAATAGAAAGGACAACATGTCAAAGAATACAACATTGCCTTCCTCACTGGACTTCTACTTAAAGTTTCTCCTAGACCCAGAAAAATAAAAAACAATAAGCAAACAAGTAAAACATTAGGATGTAACTAACAAACTGGAAAACTTTTTCTCAAAATGTATATTTCAATTCTTAAATCGCTGTCTGGTTTACACCCTTATGTGAATCACCTATGCAAAGCCTCATTGTCTTGACACTAAATTCTGATCTCCTGCAGATTACTAGATGCAGAAACCATATTGCTTAAGGATTTTAGCCTTATTTATAAGCCTTTTAAAGATCAAAGAACCCTTGAGAGTTGTCTCTTTTAAAACTCATATTTTTCATTAAAAATTACTTCTGTAGACTGAATGATTTGCTATTAAGTATTCATTGCATTGTAAAAAAAGCACAGTGCCTTAACAACAAAGAGAAGGAGGGAAAAAAATCTGTGATGGAGGGAATTACATGCCACAATTAAGTTTATAATTCCCCAACTAGTATATCATGGAGACAATATTCCCCCTTAATATGGTGGAGAAGAGTTAAAGATGGGCTCTGTTAGATTCTTAAAATGGAGCAGGTATCTGTTATGAGCAGCATTGTCCTCGTTCACCCACACAGTGATGATGTCTTTCTTGTCAATGAAAGTAATGAGAAAGAGAACATCACTAAGAGGAGGAATGAGATTTTGATCAATTGGGTCTGTCTACTTCCCTCCCCACTTAGATCTGAATTTTAATTTATTGCCAATGTCTATTAGGCAGCACACCTTGCCCGAGCTATATAAAGAGTGCATACACAGTTTGGAAAAACCTAAAATGTGTTCTATAAAGCTACTAAAGTGAGATGAGTTTTTTGCATGAAAACCCTTTTAGAGTCCAAAGACTCAAAATCTTTAAAATATCAGATCTCATTGACTCTATTCTTTATCAGACAATGATTACTTTTCTATAAATAAAAGAGCATGTATAGCTTCATTAGCTGGGTTACAGATACAAGGCTTATGATCATAGAATCATAGAATCATTAAGTTTGGAAAAGACCTCCAAGATCATGTAGTCCAACCATCCCCCCACTACCAATGTCACCCACTAAACCATGTACCTAAGCACCACATCCAAACTTTCCTAAAACACCCCCAGGGGCAGTGATGCCACCTCTTCCCTGGACAACCTATTCCAATGCCTGACCTCTCTTTCTGAGAAGGAATGTCTCCTAATTTCCAATCTGAATCTCCCCTGGCACAACTTGAGGCCATTCCCTCTAGACCTACCACTAGCTATCTGCGAGAAGAGGCCGACACCCAGCTCCCAACTACTTCCTTTCAGGTAGTTATAGAGAGCAATAAGGTCTCCCCTCAGCTTCCTCTTCTCCAGACACATTCCAGGGCCTCGATGGGGCCCAAAACTGAACACAGTACTCAAGGTGCGGCCTCACCAGAGCATAGTACAGGGGGACGGATCACCTCCCTGGGTCCTGCTGGCTACACTATTCCTGATATAAGCCAGGATGCCATTGGCCTTCTTGGCTACCTGGGCACACTGTTCAGGCGAGCATCGACCAACACCCCCCTCAGATCCTTCTCTGCACAGCTTTCCAGCCACTCTGTCTCAAGCCTGTAGCGTTTCATGATGTATTTCTCCTCAGAGTAAATGTTAACCTTTGCAAGAATGCTGAAATGCATATGTTCTGATGCTCTTCTCCTTGCAAGACTTCACTCCCTAAGATGTCTCCGGCACTCTCGTCCAGTTTATCTGTGCATTTTGGTTGCCTCTTAGGAAATTCCCCTTAACCAACTGTGAAATCAGCCATTCCTGACAGTGCTGTCTTGAAACTTTTACCAGCTTCTCACACCACCATGTTCAGCAATTTCTGATGCCCAGCAATGGACTGGTGTGAAACTGAGTCAGTTGTCTGCAGCCCTAAATCCATTAACTCAGGTCTCATGGTTTGACTGTAAATGCGTTGACCTTAACACTCTGGTGAGGAAAACAAACATTCAACTATAGCTAACAGAAAAAAATGGGAGTAAAAATGTAGGTCTAAATTTCACGGTCTGAGGGTTCACTTCGGGTTGATAAACATGGCCAAGAATTGCAGGTATCATGGGATTAGTTCATCACCCAGGGAAAGCTTAATCTTTATGGTTGGAAAGGTGAGTATGTGTGTGTATACATACACATATGTACACATATGTTGTAAATTTCAAATTGAAAACCATGCATCAGACATTCTTGGAATATTTCTAGTTTTGGGGGGGGGGTTGGTTTTTGGTTGGCTTTTTTTTCTTTTTGGTGGTGGTGGTGGTAGTGGTGTTTTTTTGTTTTTTTACACCTTTGATAAATGAATAAGGCTGCACAAAGAAAAATAAAATAAAATCCAGAATATAGAATATTTTCTGTACTTTCTTTTGTAAAAGAAATAGCTTCTAAAACCCTTGAATTTTGGCTCACCAGAAAAGATAATTAATAAGATTAATTATCTAATAAGATTAGATAAAACCACATTAACACATATTGTAATGATAAATGAAAAGGAAACATTTTAGTGAAACAAACAACAACAAAAGACAAACACTAAATAATTCCAAAGGGATATTGTGGCAAACCACACATACACAGTCCTCATATCTTTTCAAAATGTATATTGCTTGTGACATGCCTTATATCATTTTTATATCTAGCAATTAATATTTAGAAATGACTTTTAAGGGCTAGAATATTTGTCCGTTTAGCAAAAGTTTGAAATTTTTTAATTCTGAATTTCTTCAAAATGATCCTTTTAGCCATGAGCAATACATTTCATTTCATTATAGATGATGAACTTTCTTCAATCTTCTAGTCATAAAAATATAGGACAGTAATAAGCTTAAAAGATACCAAAGGTGTGAAAGATAAATCATCTGAGAGAAAACAATGGCTAGTCAGCTAAGAAATAAACAGAACTCCTAGATGACCTTTGCAATAGTCTTCTTAAAGGTGTCCGTGGCAGCTTTTTTCTAGACAAGGTTTTCAGGCGTATATCAGTGATCAAACATGCACGTTTTTTGTATCTCTTTTCATCTGGTGATGTATTTTGGTAAAATAAATTGGTTCTGAAGATAAATTAGATGACATTTTTTCTTTTATTTTTTTTCTTTTTCTCATGCTAGAAAAGTTAAAAACAGAAAAGAAAAACTTCTGTCTATGCGACATCTAAAACACATCCTTTGATGGTTTGAGTGTGGAAGTGAAGCAACAGAATTGATGCTCTCCAGCATAACCTGAAAAGCACAGAACTCCCTTGCTTCAGTGCAGCTGTAAGCTACACAACCCTAACACCATCTCTTGATACTTGCTGTCAAACTGAACTGGCACTGAAAATGGTGAGGAAGGACCGTCAGGACCTCATCCCACCAACAAGTTTAATCCTGGCTTCTTTTATGGCATTGGGCACATTTAGAAACTGAATATTGATCCTCCAGCTTATGCTGGCTCTAGATATGAACTGATTTTTTATATTTCCAATTTCATTATTTTTGCAGTGACAAGGACTTTAGTCACTGAAAATAGCTCTTGCTGAATAATCAGAGGGAGCAATCTTTGATTTACCTTAGCTTTCAAGCATCAACTTAAGTATGTGTCTTCCTGACTATCCAACTGCTAAGGGGGTCTTACCTTCTACAAATGTGAAAGGAAGCATTTTACCTGATAGAAAATGAAATGACTGTTTGGAAGTGAAACACACCTGTGGACAAGGAACTGATTTTTATCTAATTGCTCAGCTGCCTAGCCTCAATCCTTCAAAAAGCAGTTCTGAAAACTAGCAAATAGCCACAGTTACTACCCAATCAGTTTAGGTAAGAATAATTACTAACCTAAAATTTAGCTTCCTGCTGCAAACAAAGCATTTCTGCTTTGGTGTTACTTTGTCCTGTATTCTGCTGAGACAGAGTTTCTGCAAAGACAAGAACATAAGTTGAAAACATTAACTGGAGTAATGGCCTCTCTAAAAAAATAAAAAGCTCCCTTTTGAAAACAGCTTCCACTAGGCAGGAACCATCAAACTTTTGCTATCCAAAACAACAACTTGCACAGTATTTGATTTAATTTTTAACAGACCCCTAATTCTGTGAGCCTGGAAAAGTAAAAGTTATATTCATCTTTAACTTGTGGTGTATGATTTTACCAAAAATGAAGGGTACATTTTATCCATTTTGGACAAAAAAAAAAAACACCATAAATTATGTCTAGATAACACCAACGCTACAGGTTGCAGTAAGGAAGATAAGTGCTTTAGTAAAAAACTGGCCTATGTCTCAAAGATTAAAAAAAAAAAAGGTTATTTTTTATCTTTTTTTCTCTATGCACTTGTTCCTTACCAGGCTACTATGTTTATTGGGAATCATGACATAATCCAGTTCAATAGAACTTGAAATAAAAGATTTAATAAATAGAATAAAGATAAAAAGATAAAAATATAGTTCATTTCTCATCAGTGTCATCACCCCTACTAAGTTGGTAGGATTGTGTTTTAGCTAAAATACTTAAATTAAAATTGGATGTATTTATTGTAGGTGGATAGTTACTGTTTTGTATTGTAGATTAAGTAAAGTCTTACACACTTGTAACCTATTAAATCCGTTTTTTTCCTGTGCAGACAGCATCATATAGGAGAAATTAATTAAAAAAAAAAAAAAGATGAAGAGAAAATTACCACTTACTGTCTGCATCAGTGTACCTAAATTAGTGGTTTGATGCAAGGGCTGCTGAGTATTGCAATCCCCATGTTTGTCGATAATAATCACAGATTCTCAGCATATTTTAAAATAGAGCCCCTTGTTTATAGAGGCTTAGTTCCCAGTGCCTCGCTGTACCCAGCCAAGTTTAAAATTGATGTGTTCAACTTCATCTACTCCTGAAAGGAAAAGTTTTCACCATTGGGAATTAAAATCTATTCGGGTCACTAATATTGTAGTTGGGCACTTATATTATGTGCATATTTTAACGGTTAATGAATTCATCCTGGAAATGTGGTATTCATTACTTCCTTTTCATTATTTTACACCTGCTACTATTTTGTGAAAAAGTTCAGTCTCTCAATTAAGGATCATGAAAGATATACTTGATTAGTCAGCTGTTTTCTTGGAAACAATCAAGACAAAAGATTCTCAAAAGTATACTTTGTGACGAATCAGAGGCCTTATAATAAGAGCTTTAGGTCAAATGTTATTTCAGCACAGATGTGATTTCTGGCCTGTATGGGGTGGCCTGCCTGGACCTAGGGGTTAAAACCTAAATTTATATCTGCATGAGTGAGCACTGGCCCAACTGACTGAGAGAGTAAAATTCATCCCCTAGCACCTCTCAGGAGTCCCCACAAGTTCTTACACCATCCGGCAACAAACACCGATTGCTCTGAATAGCCAGGACCAAAGGACCAAGCATAGGAGCATACAGTCACATGTCAAGTCACAGCTGGAGCACCCACAGCAAAGTGAGGCTGAGCTGCGCAATGGTCGCTTACACTGCTCCTCAAGGGAAGAGGCACATACAAAGCACTCAACACCTTCTGCTTGTAAATGAAGGTCTGGACTCTTGGCAAATATGTGCATCTCTCAGATATAAACAATCAGTGTTTATACAAGTTCCTGGTATGCTAACCAAAACACATGAAATCACCTAAGCACTGTTCTTACTACCAGAGACAAAGCGGGGGATCCTGAAAGATTTAGCAAATCCTCATCTTTCAAATTGATGCAAGGAAATTCTACAGAAAGTACTTCCTAAAACAAGTATTCTGGCTCACTGAATATAAAAAGATCTTATATTCCTTTGCCCTAACATTTAAAGAAGTGTGTTGGTATCTAGGTTGATAGAACAAAAGAATTCAACAGTCTTTTTCTTCCTGAATCAACTGAAAATGTGGATAAAGAGACAAGGAAACGCCAAGGCAGAGGCAATAGTTCTAGGAAAAAATTATTATTATTATAAAAAGGTTATATTCACGCTTTCTGCTTAGGAAAGAGGAGACTGAGGGGAGAATTCATCACGGTTTATGGCTTCCTCACAAGGCGGTGTGGAGGAGGTGGCATTGATCACTTCTCTGTGGTCACCAGCAATAGGACTCAAGGGAATGGCATAAAGCTGCATCAGGGGAGGTTCAGACTGGGTGTTAGGAAAAGCTGCTTCACCGAGAGGGTGGTCAGGCATTGGAACAGGCTCCCCAGGGCAGTGGTCATGTCACTGAGACTGCTGGAGTTCAAAAAGCATTTGGACAGTGCTGTCAGACATATGGTTTAATTTTGGGGTGGTTTTGTGTGGAGACAAGAGCTGGACTCAGAGGATCCATGTGGGCCCCTTGCAACGTGGGATATTCTATGGTTCTATGATTCTATGTGTATCTGTACATATTAATACGGCATCTGCAAATGAGGACAGAAGTCAAGGGCTGCCACTTCAGATTAGACTTGCTTTTCAAGTCCCTAGAGTTAATGGCCAAAATAGCTCCTTCCCTTTATATTCTTTTTGTAAAGAAATATGTAACAGAAAGATTAATTCAGTCTGTTTAGGGATCCTTATCAACAGATTCCTTTTACTTCTGGAATTAACAGCCTTTTCTGTTTGTTTTCTTTGCCATGTCTCAATCTACTCTTTCTTCTTTGCTATTATTTTTCACCCAGACATTCTCCTCTTGATTCAAGTCCCTTATGATTAATCTTTTAGTTTCATCAGTGACTGCTATGGCCTTTATAATTGAAAATGCAGAAGTTACATACAGTGCACTAGTTTGAAAGCAATATTGAGTCTAGACCTGCTCTGGAAGGATTTTCCAAGGCCCCAACTCAGGAGCACTCTCAAGAGCTTTGTCAAGTGCTATCTGGGATATATGGGGATTGCATGAAGCAGTACAAGAGCTATGTGATGTGACAAAAATTTTGTGTTGTTAAGTGCTCTGTTTTCTCCTTGACCCCTGAAAGAATCTATCTGCAGATTATAAAGCCTGAAGATTACTCTTTTTATTGGATGGTACATACTGAATGTGAACATTAGGTGTTATTTCCTTGGTTTGTGTGAATGTAATCTCTAGGAGTTTTTGCCATAAAATGGCAGATGGAAACTCTTGGTTTTGCAGGATGCTGACCATCCAGTTCTCAGAGAATGAAAGTGAGTCTCTTCCTCTGTCTTCTTAGTCCCAAGCGATTACTGGACAAAGCTTCTAGATTCCACTATGGATTGTCAGTCCAAGGTAAGCAGCAGCTATTCATTAAATTCTGCAGTCCTCTGTTCAAAGCCCATTTAGAAAGTGGATGGTTATCATCTAAAGGTGTTTTTCTTTTTTTTTTTTTTCAGTGATGAATTTCATAAGAAGAAATAGAAAGAAAACTCTTAATGAAGACTGTTATTGCTGTCAGAAGGTGATTTGTTAGCCATCTGGAAAAGGCGGCAGAACCCCATATGAGAGAGCCAGCTGCTTTTTCTTTAAGTCCCTCAAATACCCTGGTATGGTTGGAAATAATCAGACAAATATTCATAAGTACTTGGATAGACACGGTTTTTTGAAAATCTCTGTGTGCTGTTCATGCCTTCTTTAAAAATAGCATGATTCTTTTGCTAGGAAAATAAAGCTTTGTTGTTTAAAAGAATTGCCTCTGCTATCTTGAGTGGCTGAGCACCCTTAAAGCGTGAGCTGTGAACCCCATGGACTGGAGAGAGAGTTCAGAGACAATGATGTTTTTTGTCCAATGAGGGCTGTGGGGTGCTGGTGCTGTGGTTGTGTGACCTCCTCACCTGCTCATAAGATGTCAAGTGTATTCCTAGGATATTACTATGCGTTCATCACCACAGCCTTGGAGTATATCACTGGAATTTGAATTTTTCATACGTCTTGCTGATAGATCCAAGGGATATAATTATTCTATCTTTCCAGTCTCCAAACCCAGAGAAATTCTTGCATTGAATAATATATTTCAGGCAGTATTTCAGAATGAGCAATCTCTGTTTGGCTGATTGGAGCTTACCAAATTCCAAAGTTCTTTGCTACAATAAGTGATCACTTTTCAAATGAGAGTAGAGCTTTATCTACTAAGTATTTATATTTATATTAATATTTGTTATGATGAGCTCTGATATTTGAAAGATGTTACTACAATTTAACATAAAAGCATGCCTTTGTTAATTATTAACTTTGCAGTAAATTGTTTGTTCAGGTGCAGTTAAGCATTTTCTGTAGTAAAAACAGCATTCTATATCCAACGTATTCCATATTTATAGAACATAATAAATAAGTTAAAAAGTAATTTTTTTAGCACAGTTCAGTACACCTTGAGATGGACTATCTTTTTTGATGAAATATAAATAATCTCAACTGTCAAAAAGAATGAACAAGTATGGGTCAAATTTATTGTCTTCTACAAAATAAAAGACGAGGAAAAAGGTAATAATATTGAAAATGTGAAATTGGTAATGTTTTTGCCAATTTTAAGCCAAATTAACCTTAAAAGTCTTTTTAAAAGTCATCATAGAGCTAAAGAAAAAAAAAAGTTTAAAAAAATTACATTATTTTTGAGTCAACCAAATTAAATATTTTGCTTCTCTCTCTTACTCACCCACTCCTCTTTTCCTCTACTCCCCCCAAACCATCTGTTGGTTTCACCTGGAGCCAATTTTATCCCTAGTACTTCTTGGTTTTCCACATTAATATCTCCCCATTTCTGATAATCCAGCAAACTACTGCAGACTGAGTTTTCTTAATTTTATTAGATTCAATTTTATTTTAAATTGCCTTTGATTTAAGTATAAAGAAAAAGTAATGAAAAGGAATGTAAACCTGTAGCTTAATAGGACAGTACATTTTTCTTCTTTATGTAGGACAGATAGATCTTAAATGGTATTGGAATGTCTTGAAAGAAACCAAAGCATAGAGTAAACAATGGTGATACAAACCTAGTTTAATTGTTGCATAAGGGAAAAGTAATGAAAGAAATTTCAAGCAGATTTAACATAACAAGGATTTGTGAAGTGCTATGAATTCTACAGCTACAGAAGGAAGGGCTATAATTTAGATCAACAAAAAATCCTCTAACCAGGTGAGGAAATGCTTATTCTGGGGGAGCATTAGTCACAGATATAAAGCTTGAGCAAGCCTGGGATGCACTTGCTCTAGCTGGTGATGATGTCTAATAGCCGCTTCCAAGTTCTAAGGATGGTTGTTGGCTGCTTCTCGTGGTTCAGGTGCTTCTCAGGTGAAATACACTGCTGCCTGAAGCAGAAGCAGCAGCACAAGTAGCTGTCAATGCACGGTTGATGGCAATTCTGGAGAAAACTGATGTAGGTAAATAAGATCAAGGGTCCACAGGTGAATGTGTTTGCAGCCCTGAAGCCAGAATAAATCAGACATGCAGCAATAAATCCTGGAATGCTTCTTTGATAAGGATCTAGAACACACAAAGTTTGTATACAGAATGCTTCCAAAATATTCCGATTTTGAAACCTCTGGAACAACCTCCAGGGATTAACTAAGTCTCAATCAAACAATGAGACTCCCACTCCTTGGGTAGAGACTCTTTAGTTCCTATTTTATGTTACTTTTATTGTTCTAGGTCTGAGGTAGGTTTAGTTACTAGGAGGAATCAGTGGATGCAAACTTATTGTAGAGAAATAGATCAGTACAAGGGGAAAGGAAAATCAGGGAATAAATTGTATCTGTCACTTTTATAAATATGCTAGAAGAGAAAAAACAAAAGTGAACTCAGAATTCTTTGCTGGGCACAAACATGATGAAATGCACCCGAATGCATCTTTCTGCTGCTGTCCAGGATCCTGCCCTTCAGAGATAAAAGCATGTAAGGAAAAAAGAGTGCGGAACAGTCTCTACCATATTAGATCTCAGCTTGACCTCTGATAACAACTGGTTGAAGTTCTGAAGCATAGAGTGAGTTGATGGGTGAAAATGGGACGTAAACTAATGAATACAGGTCAGATCTTCTTGAGATGGCTCCTCATCTACAGAAAGATAAATCTTAATTTAAATTTAAATCTAAATGTTTAGTTTAAATGTTGCTGCAGGGCATTCATGACAAAAAATAAATAAATAAAATCAAAGCTGTCCTTCAAGATGATTTTTATATGTACTTCATATGATGTTATGAGTCAAAGATAATCTATCCGTCTGCAGTCCATCCTGCCTTCTAAGGACCCATAGAACCAGACAGTAGCATGTGGACAGCTTCCAAGCCTGTGACTAGTGTCATTGCTGTTACTGAGGCTTTTCAGATGCATGCAGTAAAATATACCTCCATCCTTAAAGGTGTCATAACAAATACGATGCCCAGTAACATCAACATAAAGTAAAGATAAAATATTTCTTCAGTATTCCAGCAGGACACTAATTTAGTTTTGTTATAAAGATAACATTAAAACACATATTTGGGCAATAAACCAACAGGCTATCTACCTTGAATCGTAGTAAATTTGTATGAACACACATTCAGTCTCATTGGGAAAAAAGAGAAAAGAAAAAGAAAAAAGAAAGAAAGAAAACAGGAAAAAAAAAAAGAATCTCATATGATCCTCTGATTAGTAACCATAAGGGATATTTTAAGTCAGTAAGATGGAAAATAGAATTGAATTCAGTCTTTCTGTAGTAAAAATTAGTCTGTGCAAACAGTAAAAGCAGTATCAGTATACATTAAATACAGAAAATTTTCATTTAATTTTCATCTCAGGTTATAAATCACTCTAAATGGAATGAACATGATATATGATTCCACTTCACAACTGCATTATTTAAATTATAAATAAGCAATAAACATTTTGGTGAGATTTAAAAAAAAAAAAAAAGGCAAATTGCTAAGTTCAAGCTTTGTCATAACAGCTGAACAATAGTTTTATTGTGATAGCAGCTTATGGTTTATCAGTGAAAACTTATTAAAGATATGTTATTCTGTATCTATGCCATTGTCAGAAATCAAAGTACCTTTCACTTTTCTACCCCTAGGCCATAGCACTGGTGTAAGCTACTAATTGTCTTGTCCATGAAGATGCAGTTTTATGCATGGTTTTCAGAATGTATGATAAATTGAAGGGAAGACCTTTAAAGGTTGACTACTAAGTCTTTTTCTCCAATTGGACTTGCTTGTTTTGGCACATGCACTTACATCAATTAAAAAGTATGTATAAATGATATGGAGTTTTCTCGGTGTGTCCTTTATTTTCCTCATATGGTGATTGCATACACTTAAAAATTTCAATAAAAACTAGACCTTCTCAGGGAAATATATATCCTTTTTTCTCCACCCCTTCCATCAAATCAAAGCATGTTATCTTCTAATCTTATTCATGGCAGATGGCTATAATACTTTAAAGAAATTAATATAGGAGCAATCTATATCAAGGACAAACAGCCAAATGTCATATGTTCTTTCCTTTTTTAGAACTGCTCAACTACATACATTGTTTATAAGTAAAGCTAAAACAGGATATTTTGATTTGTGTCATTAGGAAAATATGGACTTTGCGCAGCTGAGATTTCTATTGCAGCTGAGATTTTCTAGGACAGTTAATTGTGGTTTTGTTTTGTTTTGTTTTGTTTTGTTTTTTGTATCAATGGACTGTGGTGCAAAAAAAAAAAAAAGTAAAAAAATAAAAAAGTACAGTCTTTCCAAGATTTGGAAATTTTAAAAAGCATGTAGTTTGGTGGAAACATATATATATATATATATAAAATTGATTTCTATCCATTAAGAAAGCTTTAGAGATTTTTATTAAAATTACAACCAAGCCCCTCAAAATTCAAGAATTTTACACATAATTTGTTTAAAGCAATTTTATTTTTTCCTGAGTGAAAATTACATGGGAGAAAAACAGTATACCATGACATTTTGGAGAACAAAAGATATTCCCACAGGTACTGTCACTGCTGATGCCCAGTTGGAATGATGCTCACCTCAATCCCACAGCTGCTGAGAAGATTATGTCCCTATGACATATTCCTTGCACTCAAGCCTGGCTCCTTACATATCTGCTGTTTAGAGCAGTCTGCATCACAGGAAGTTGGGGTTTATCTGTTCTTATATAGTATGAGCACCAATCCATGATAGCCACCTCCAGGCATCATCAGAAGTTTGAATGTGTAGAATGCTTCAGCTGAAACAGTTGGACGGAACAAATTGACATTGTGTATAAAACTGAATTTTGTGGAAAGCTTCCACTAGGTCCACTTTGTTATATAGGAACCAAGAACATGGGAGGCAATGATCAATTAGTGTTAGTTTTCAATGTGTTTAAGAAACTGCTGGGTTTTGAGGATATTTAACATTCTTAAATGTCGTCCACTTCTGCTACTTACTACCTAAGAAGTTAAACAAATTGAATAAAATGTTAGTACTTGCTTAAACAAGAGTCTTTTTATATAAAACAGATAATTAGTGGTAAATTTTCAAAACACACTGAGTAATTTGCTAATTTATTTTAAATTAGATTCTACCACTCTGTTTTGTAACAGTTTCTACTAATAGAATCTTTTGGATGAAGCATTTAATTTGACAAAAATCTTTTGTGGTAATTAGTCACAAAAGTGGTAAAATTATTCCTGTCTGTTTATTACTATTATCACTACTATTGTGCACTGCTATTGCATATGTTCAACCAGATAATACCTATCTATACAGCTTAGTTTAGTTTCTTAGTCTTAACATACAGTGCTGAAAGAGGTTTCTCAAAAGCCTTCAACCACCTCTCAAATACAAATGGAGCTGGTCTACTACCTACGAAAGTATTTATTTGTATTTTTCATTGCTTTCAAATCAATCTTGTGAGAGCAGAGCAGAGGGAGACAATCCCCTCCATCGCCTTGCTGACCACGCTCCTGGTGCAGCCCAGGGTACAGTTGGTTTTCTGGGCTGCAAGAGCATACTGCCAGCTCATGTCAAGCTTCTTATCTATCACAATATCACAGAATCATCTAGGTTGAAAGAGACCTCCAAGATCACCTAGTCCAACCTCTGACCTAACATTAACAAGACCTCCACTAAATCTTATCACTAAGTGCTACATCTAAACGTCTTTTAAAGACCTCCAGGGATGGTGACTCAACCACTTCCCTGGGCAGCCCATTCCAGTGCCTAACAACCCTTTCAGTAAAGAAGTTCTTCCTAATATCCAACCTAAACCTCCCCTGGCACAACTTTAGCCCATTCCCCCTCGTCCTGTCACCAGGCACGTGGGAGAATAGACCAATCCCCACCTCACTACAGCCTCCTTTAAGGTACCTATAGGGAGCGATAAGGTCGCCCCTGAGCCTCCTCTTCTCCAGGCTAAACAAGCCCAGCTCCCTCAGCCACTCCTCATAAGACCTGTTCTCCAGACCCCTCACCAACTTCGTTGCCCTTCTCTGGACTCTCTCGAGCACCTCCATGTCCTTCTTGTAGTGAGGGGCCCAAAACTGAACACAGTACTCGAGGTGCGGCCGCACCAGAGCCGAGTACAGGGGGACAATCACTTCCCTAGACCTGCTGGCCACACTTTCTTATACAAGCCAGGATGTTGTTGGCCTTCTTGGCCACCTGAGCACACTGCTGGCTCATATTCAGCCGACTATCAACCAATACTCCCAGGTCCTTCTCTGCCAGGCAGCTTTCCAACCACTCATCTCCCAGCCTGTAGCTCTGCTTGGGCTTGTTGCGCCCCAGGTGCAGGACCTGGCACTTGGCCTTGTTGAACTTCATACAGTTGACCTCAGCCCATCGGTCCAGCCTATCCAGATCCTCCTGCAGAGCCTTCCTACCCTCAAACAGACCGACACATACACCTAACTTGGTGTCATCTGCAAACTTACTGAGGGTGCACTCGATCCCCTCATCCAGAACATTGATAAGAAGATATTGAAGAGAAACTGGCCCTAGTACTGAGCCCTGGGGGACTCCACTAGTGACCGGCCTCCAACTGGATTTAACTCCATTCACCACAACTCTTTGGGCCCAGCTTACCGGCCAGTTTTTAACATAACTATGTTATGTCATTTACCAATTTACCAAGTCATTTACCAAGTAAATTTTTCTCCTTCAGTTCTATGCTGCCACCAATCTTACAGGATTTGGGGGTTGCAGTGAAGTGTTAATTAATCTTTCATATGTTGCTGAGCACCAAAAGAACAATGACTTTGATAAACCCGTACAGCAGTGGATGTTTTCATCCTAGGGACAGGTATATCAAGCAAAGAAAGCACTGCACAACCGAACAGTTTCAAAAGGAGGCGTGAATGATTTACTTCAACTCTGGAAAAATCTTTGGGAACAAGAAAATAAGTGAGTCCTTCTGGAAATTCTTCTCTCTATAGAGAGGTCTGTAACCAGCAGACTAATATGTAGAACCAGGCTCTGCAGTTTCATGTGTTCTAATGATGCCGATGGGGTCAAACACAACCCCTCCCACCTCCAACAACAAGGTGACGGAATGGGCACATTTTTCATCCAGACTGTGTTTCACAGTTAACTACTCCATAGCTAGATGAAAGCCCCTATAAATGTGCTCAATTCTGCCCCACACCCCAAACCTACAGTGTTCCTGGGAGTGTTATAAAGAGGGAGAGTGTTGATAGCTTCTGGGCCTTGTTTCCTAGGAAGGTAATCTTTGTCCCCCAAAACCTGGGGGGCTTCACATGGAACTTAAGACCTTGAATTCCTTCTCTTTTGGTGCAGTAACAAGTCAGCATCTCCAGTGATTATAGGCTTTGATTCAGCTGTGTATTAAAACATTATTAAAAAATAAATACTTAATTTTCTCTGGAAATATTCCTGGACTTGAGCTTAAGCATATGTCCTCAAGGATATGTGCCTCTCTAATGGCCAGTTATGGTAGAATATCTGTTCTTCTACAACTTTCTATCTCCCTCTCTTACCCTCTCACCCCATGCTATTCTAATATGCAATATTGTGATAATAAAATCAAAATTCACCTTAGCTAACACCCTGGAAACAATTTTTAAAATTTCATTTTTTAGTGTCCTCGTAGTGAGTTATAAACATGTCACAAAGAATTTTGCCTCAGGCACATTTCAGCTGGACAGCTAATCTTTCTCAATAAGCAATGCTACAGAAAGAACATGAAATGCAAAGCTGCAAAACACTAAATAATTAGAATTACAGGGGGGAGGCTATTTTCACAGCTATCTTACCACCCATGTAGACATTTAGATGTTAATTCACTCTTCATAAAAACCTTTGGCAAATATATATATATATATGCAGAAAAAAATAATTTATCAAACTACTTTTATCATAAACATGGTATCATAAAATGTTATAAGAACAGGGACGTAGCTTATCATCACAAACAATGCTGAAATGTTGAACAGCTGCTTATCTTTTGCTTCCTGTTCTCATACAGAAAGTAGACCTAAAACTGAATGTCTAGATGAGGGTCTCAGCACCATCAGCAGCACAAGTGTACTTTTCGTCATACAAGATCTGACTTGCCTCTGGTTCCAGGAAAGTCCATTTAAAAAGGATTTTTTATCTGGCTGTTTTTCAAGTCAAATATTTCCAAATGATTTATATCACATGTGTGTGTGTGCGTGTGTGTGTGCAGGGGGCTGGAGTGCACACTGTCTATAAGGATTGTATGCGTTACTGTGACTGTGCAACTTCTAACATAGACTGTGCACAAGAGGTTCCGATACAAAGCAGGGCTTGTCTAGGTGACACAGTCTGTGGTTTCTGGACTCCTGCAGCAAGCAAACAACATATGTAATTTTGGTGAGATGAGGTGTGTGGTGAAGAGGAATTTATTAGGAATCCGACCAGATTTGAGGGACAATGGTCTGAGCCAACAAATGAAGTTATTTGCCCCAAATTATTTCCTTGGCTGTATTCTGAATACTCTTGTCATTCATGGAGTAACTTGAAATAACATGTGGATTCATGTCTTCCTTTTGACCTTCTCTCTCTAATTAATGAATTAATAGTCCATTACTTCAATGTCTGTTATGTATCCAGCCAAATCTTGACTAAAATGGCTTTCACTGAATGCCCTGCTAATGCTGTGAACCACAGTTGCACCTTGATTAATGCCATTGGATTGATGAAACTGAAACTTAAGGCAATAATGATTTTTTTGTGTTGTTGTTTGTTTTCTTTTTTTTTTTCTTTTGCTTTCTGTTTTGTTGTTGTTATTATTGTCATTGGTATTTCTTTTTTCTTCATTTCAGGTTGGTTTTTCTATTACATCAGAGAAGCTGGGCAGTGGTTTGGCACTAGGTGAATAAAATGCATGGAATAAGTTCATTAGAAAGGAAACATTGAAATATACTTATTCATTCAATTTCTGATTTCCATGTCTGTTTCTGTTATTAGTTAGTCTGTTTCTGACTAAAATGAGTTTTAAGTAACTGTGTAAACTTTTCATTAAAATTATTCAGCCAGTGTTCCCAGAGTTCAGGAGCTGAGACTTGATTCAAGATTTTTTAATTTAAAAGGAAAACTCATTTTGATTAAAGTAAAATTTAGACAAAACCCGTAAATAGTTCCTAAATGAATCAAAAACCTGTAAGGATTAAATACATTTGATCCAGGGAACTGTAAACAGGGAAATATCTTGTGATTATTCCTACTAAATATAGGAAAAAAATTAAATTAATATAAAATAATTACCAAAATGCTGCATATACCCTTAATACAGCTAAGCCGTCCTCATCTACCTTAAACTGTTTCACACCAGTTTTCACATCTATAGGCTAGATCTTTCATAATTCTTGGCTATTTTATGCAATTAGATTCCATACATCGACAGTTGGTATACCTCAAGCTATTAAATTGCAGAGAGGAATTCATATTCAAGGGCCATTCATTGTGTTTACTGTGTTTACACAGAAGAGACCACAGAAACTCTGGACAGAAAATTTTATTTTAGGCTCCCTAAAAATCAGCATTTTGCATACTGTAATGGTAAGTAGTAAATTTTACCCCAGACAGTGGTTTCAAAGGAGTTTTTGTATCAACAGCAGCCAATCAAGGTCTGCTGGCTTGGCCTCTATTGTAATTGGGATAACTGACTGCAGAGGATATCTACATATCTATAGATATACAGAAAGGACTGTTATTGAGACTCAAACACACAGATTTGAAATCAGAGAGCTAGAGTTTTTCTGGTTTTGGTGGAGAAGGTTTTTTTGTTGGTGGTGTTTTTTTGTTTTGTTTTTGTTTTTGTTTTGTTCTGTTTTGTTTTGTTTGTTTGTTTGTTTTTGTTTTTGTTTGTTTGTTTGTTTGTATTCCTGAGGTATGTTTCTTACAATGTGCTCTTTTTTTATAAGAAACAGTTCATATCAAAACTTTTTTTTTCACTAATCTCAACATCTGTTTGGCTTTGTTTCTTTGCATGGATGATTTTTAAGGAATCAGATCCTTACAAACAAACCACGTTTTGACTAGTAAAGGGAAGAGTAGCAGAAAAAGGTAAGCTTTGTGAAAAGATTTGGTTCTGCTTTTTCTTCTGAGGCGTCAGTAATGTTTGATAGCAGTCTATCAAACACCTATGGCCCTGAATGTATATGAAAGTATTATTGCTTACTGTGTATGACTAGTGCAAATTATGACTGACACATTTTTTTATCCTGTCAACCCTATAAAAAAGAGACAAATCCACACTTTCAGCCTTGTTGCTTTTGAATATTTTATTTTTATAAATAAGTAATGGTTATGTTATTATTAATATTATAATAATAAAATATTAATCGTATAATTAGTATTTTTATTAGTAGTATCAGTAAGTTATTATTTTCAGCAATAGATACCATGGAAATAGACAGAGGAAACCAGGCTGGAACCTACTGTTTGGACAAGGACAATACTGCTTCTGGGCCTGGCCCCAAGCAGCGCTTGTGGGTGAATGGCCAGGGGTGGGAAGGCAATGGTGCTGGAGAGGCTCTGGAGCAGGATGCAACTGAGATGCTGGTTGAACCCTCACAGCAGAGGTGGCCAAGCACACACCAGCAGAGCTGCAGACCAGAAGCACAGTGGGGCACAAGGAAGGGTTCCCTCCCTGCTCTCAACACATCTCCAACCACTTCTGTCCCACATCCAGCTCGGGGCTCCTCCAGCCCAATGGACAACAGGCAGGCGGGGTGAGCCCAGCCAAGGCCAGGGCGTCTGGTGGGAGGCTCAGAGACGAGGTGTTGTGAGGTCAGGGGCAGGGCTTGGGCACTTGGGGCATTCAGCAGCTGCTGCATGGACAAGGAGAGGGATGAGAGTACCAAGCACTCCATGGAGGTGCCCACCAATGGGGCATGGAGACACAGATGGCATCAGGGAATGCTGCAACAAGGCAGAGAGCGCACATTTGGTTCCTAGAGCATGGCCAAGGTGGGTAGGTTGCTCACAGAAGCTGAGGGATTTCCGCTGTGGGCAAAAGCCTGTTTCTGATGGCCTGACTGTCACTAGGAAGTTTTGCTACATGATCTCCAAAAGTCTTTTCTCACAGAAATACATTTCTGACTCTGTGACTGCCATTTCCAGCCACAGAACAGCAGTGTTTATAGGTTACCTCTCCACTGTCCACCCAAGTAGAGCCTACATAGAGTAGAATCTGTATCCTCCTCAAGTACTCATGGGAGCAGGGAGCAGTGCATGCCAGCTTCCAAGAAAAAGTTTAGGCAAGGGTTATAGCATGAAGACAAAACAAGGCTGTTGTGGGGTGAAGTTGCAAGGACTTTGTATGACAATATGCCCCGATTTTTACTAAAAGACACTTGTACCTGAGCTCAAGAAAGAGTCTCAGCTGGGAGGGGAAGTGGTATTAGAAAAGCACTTGCAGCTTTACACTGTTTTCTTCCATTCTTGCTTCCTATTTCCAAAAATAAATGGTTCATTCATTTCCATCACAAGCCTCCCATTCAGATTTGTCCTGTGTAAATTCACTAGGTGATTCAGGCCATCCAGCAAAAAAAGTAGCACAGTCCCATATATATGGAAAAGACCTGACATTCAACATCTGCTTCACTTTTATTATCTATGCACTGAACTTGCAACAAAAGCACTTTAAAAGGTTTCTGTTTTTATAATTATAAGTAGTTCTTCTAAGAGTAATTCAGCCTGGGGAGATAACTATTTGGAAAAGGCTGATTGATCTTTGTTCCTTGCCATCAGAAATACCTCATAATCATGTTTGAATTGATGAACCCCGTGGAGCATAGCTCTGCTAAGATCCCAAATCCTCTTGTCAGATGAAAATTAAAGTTAGAACTCCTATATCCTGGACAGCTGTGTGGCTTATGATAGATCAGAGGGAGGGAAAGTTATGTGCTCTGTCAAACCCAGAACATTTTTCTGCGTGAGCTGTGATGAGTTATGAGGATGGGCAGCGTTCCACAGCCTTCAAAGGGCTTTTAAGGGAACACCATCCGTCTGCAACAAAAAGCATGGAAGCAAAGTCATTACTGTTCCCAACACACAGACGTGCGGTGCTTCATGACAGCCACTTCTGAAAGCGTTCTAGCGGTATCAGGCTGAGGCAGAAACATAACAGGAGGGAATGTGTTAAGTAAGAAGTAGACATACAGGTGGCATATGGTATTGTTGGACTATCTGAGATGTGGCAGGACAGCCTGCATGCTGTGAGGGATAGGTACAAGCCCTTCAGCAGAGGCTGGCAGAAACGGCAAGGAAGGGTGGCTTACTGCCTGGGGGAACAGCAGGGGCCTGGGATGTCCCCGCAGGAAGGGAGGCAGGCAGGTAAGAGCAAGTGGCTTCGGACCAGAGAGGAGGGAAGGCAAATGGGTGACACCCTGGGGCTGTTACTGACTGGTTGTACTGCTAGGGGGAAAGAAGGAAAACAATGTGAGGAAGTCTTTAGCTGCTCATCTTGGTCTCCTGGGGGTCTTCAACCTTCCTGACATCAGTTGTGATGAAAATGCAGTGGGGGACAAGCTGACAGGGAGATTTCTAGTGGGCGTTAGGGACAAATTTGTGGCACAGGCCCCGGTGGAGCCAACCTGGGCTGGACAAGAGCTGGACAAGAGCCGGTCAGCAACAGGGAGGAACTGCCAGGGCAGGCAGTAGCCAAAGACAGTCCTGGCTGAAGTGACCATGAAGCTCTTGACCCTGGTCAAGATTAAGGGGTGAGCAGCAGAGGGCAGACCCTGGGCTTCAGGAAAGGAAGGAAACTTCAGCATGCTCTAAAGACCAAAGAAAGGGGGCAGGTGGACATGCACAGCACGGGGTACATTGGTTGAGACTGTCAAGGGTCTTGAATTGAGAGCAGATGTAATGTTTTTCCATGGGACACAAATTTCAGCATATTGGCAACTTCACGTGAAATAAATCTAATAACTACTTTTTACAAAGCATCGAGTCACCAGTTTTGAGATCTGCTCTCATATGTTGCAGTACACCTTGTATCTCTGCAAAAAGTTATGTAAGAACACAGGAATTAGAGTTCAGGTGCTTTATTTCTTCTGTCCTTCCTGTGGGCTGAGCTCCCTGATTAACGTACCCATCCCATGATCCTTGGTCAGCAGGTGACTTCAATGGTGCATTGCACGTCTCTGTCAGGAGGTGCTTGAGGACAAAGTCCTTACCACTTGAAAAAGGAGGGGTTACAGCCTCATAATTATCAATGGTACTTTAGATGAGAGATGTACAACCAAAAATATTGAGGAGAATTTTTTAAGGTACAGGCAAAATAAAAACCCCAGACAAATAAACTTTCCAACAAAATATTCAACTTCAGATCAAGCTGATCAAAATGCTTTGCTATGTATGAAATCAAGAATTTTGCACAGGAAATGCAAATCTTTTTCAGTGAAAATATAATTCCTGTGGTTTTCTTTAGCTACTAGTTCCCTGATGGTCTTTATTAGATACTAATTTCTTAGAAGCAATTAATGAAATACTCCTAAGTCCCTTAGGCTGAAAATTGCATTGGAAAGAATGGAAAAATCATTTGGGTTTCACATGTGTATGTGCTTGGAAGAAATATATATATAGGGACCATATTCATTCCAATTACATAGAAATTACTCAAAACAATGATTGACGTTCATTTTATCTGAAGTCATTTGGCTACACACTTATGCATTGCTATAGTTAATGCTGATGATATGCTCCAGTTCATTAATAACTGTTTGAAAAATGTTGCTGCAGATCCAAGCTTTCAATGATGATGGTGAAAGCTGTGGTTTCAAATTGGGGTATTTCTTTAGCTCATTAGAGATTCAGAAATCTCAATGTTAATGAATTGGTAGCTATAGAAGTGTAATGGTTTTCATTCTTTTCTAATTTTTATAAGTCGGCAAGATTCCCTAGCCCATAGCTGATATGTACTGTGTAAATGACATCTTGGCTTTCCCCCCCTACCAACTTTTAACCTACCACATTGCTTCTGTCCTCTAAAGCGAATCTTTATTGAAGATTTCAGTCTTCAGTTTTACAGCTCTTCCTGAGCACTTCATCAGGACAGGTCTCCAAAGAAGGATGAATTTCATTTCATTTCCCCTGTCTTGAATGCTCCCTCTGGAAGATCTGCATCTGCCTGCAGTGTGCACAGGGAAGGGAGAGCGCGAGAAGGTGGCAAAATGGGGCCAGTCTCACTGCGCCGGGTGGCCCTGGGGAAAACAAGTGACAGGAAGAGGGGATGCAGCTCCAGTGGGATCCCCTCCCTCCATTAAATGGTTCCCTCCACAAGGGAAAAGCTCCTTCATTCTCTGAGGAACATAATAAGGCCTGCAGCATCCTAGTGAAAAGAAACAGAATTAAATAACAACAGTTAATAAAAGCCTGTGCATTAGCTCAGTATTACAGTTGGCAATTGAAAGTTAGACAGTCTAAATTAGCATCTTTATTTTCTAATTAGTAGAGCCATCTTCAGCCAAAAACCTTCACTTTATTATTTACTTGCCACTGTTTTGCTATAAGATAGCATATAAGATTTCGTTTTTACCCCAGGCCCATGTAATTTCCCTGAGTTTAATATTGATATGTACACTATGTGTTGGTGTAAATGATCCCAAAAAAACAGGAAAAGATTGATTTTGCTTTCTATGAAAACATTTTTTACCTACTAAGAAAAAAAATCAAAAAAAACCTTTCAGGACTTCTTGCAGAACAAATGCAATCATTATGTCATTTAGTATATAATCAGTTTTGATCTGGGAGTATGTAAGTAACTAGTGTTCAAATGACTAAACCTCAAATGACTAAAATATTTTTAAAAGTCAATTTGCTTGGTTTTAAACAACTGAGAGTCAATTAAAGCATCTTATTTTTTCACGGATTTAGAAAATTACAGAGACTCCTCCATCCTACTCACTACAGAAACATCGAAATAGCAGCATACATCATCATGAGCTAGAAAATTTCTCTGTAATATTTTGAAGATATGACAAGATGAATAGATCTGCACTTGCTATAGTTAGGATTAAATGGCATGCATGGACTACTTCCAACAAATGAGTCTTATTAAGCCCCTTCCTGAAGCAGTCAATAAATGTTGTAGCATTTTCCTGTTCTAAGGATTCTGAAAGACATTTTTGCTTATAAGACTCTACACCAGACACGTGTCGCAGGGAGGATTAGTTCCCCGCAAGACGTGCACATCTTTACATTCAGACATGGGCCTTAGTCTTTAAGGTCCTCCAAAGCCATTCTCCATTCCCTCATGGCTTTTCCTCTTCATGAGCACAGAGATGCCAGACACTGATATGAAGACCTTCATATTTTGATCTTTCTCCAGAAATAACTCCAGGGCAAAGTTATGTAGGTTTTATTTAACCTGCCATAATTGTTGTTGGGAAGCAGGGGATGTAATTTGATTGCCATTGTAACAGAAGAGACAGGTGAGAATCACAAAAATTTACAGTCTGAGAGAAAAGGTGAATGGGTAAAAACAGTTTCTGCTGGATTTTTCTAAATAAACTTTTCTCCTGACATACACACATGGAAAACAATGTAAAGGAAACAAATTGGATGACAAGCATACTAATGCTACCCTAATTTGAAAATTAAATTTGTCTGAAATAGGAAGCCAAATTGGATGTAATTAGAGCAACCTAAACAAAGAGATACTTAGAGCCACACTGATTTGTCCTCATCATCTCTCCCTGTGATGGGTAAAATAACCAGCCTGATTGTAAGTGTAGCTTTGGTGAGACAGTGACACACCTTGCGTACTTCTGCTCTGCCCTGCCCTCCTGCAGAGTTCACTTCTTCCAAGCTCCTCACTTCTTCATGGGTGAGAAGCTACACTCTTTAACATTAGCCCAATTCTAGGAAAAAGATGAAATTGTAGCATGCTACCTACAATGAAAACAATGAGAAAAAAAAAAAAAAAGTGGCTTGGAGTGAAGAAGGATATTCCAGGATTTAAATTCTTCCCATTTGGTAATCTATGTCTTAGCCAGATTCCCTGACAAAGTGAAAATAAACAGTTTATGTTTGTTCTTCTCCCACTGCCACAGTTTCCAAATTATAGATTGAATTTTCAACCATGTTTGATATATGGCATGACTCTGAAGGTGCAAGCTGAAAATACAATTTTAAAATAAAGAAAGAGCTTTCTTTTTTATCCTTTTGCAGGAAAGTGCAGGAAAGAACTGACATTTTTGTAGTTTCCCACCTCTCCACAAATTGACTAAATGTCAGCAAATGTTATCTACCTCAGTAGATCTGTTACTCTTTTAACAAGTGTTTCTTCTCTTAAAAATCAGTGTTATTATATGTTCATGAACAGCCAATCACTATTAAAATTCAGCTGTGTAAGGCTTATCCAGGAGCATCTGTATGCATACTTGATTCAGTGAATAAATAGGGGCCTGTGTCTCCTCATTACATTTTTGCCTTTTGAAATTAATTTCTACAGTTCTTTGGAAATGCTCACATTGAACTTCCCAATATCCTGTAAAATTTGATTGACACCAAGACAACTTCCCACTGTATAAAGCTGCATTGAATTAGGTCCTTTCTCTGACTCATTTTCCTCTGTCCTGGTTTATGAAAAAAAAAATGTTTTCCTCAAATGTTTTCCTGCATTGTATTTAACTATTTTCTATTTTGTACTCAGTCTTCTCAGTTAAGTACTTGAAAAAAACATGAAAATATATCAAATTATAGGTTATGTTACTGAAAACAAGCATACCTTGTAAACGTAGATAGGGCATTGTTCAATGTAGTCTGCTTTTGGAAAAGGGATCATAAATACATGCACAAGAAGGTTGTTGAGAAACTGCAGCTTGGCGTGAGGCAATACAGGTTACATGGTGATGCAGGCAGTATGCAAACTGGTGAGGAAACCTTTCTGGGATGTGCATGTGATATGAACATTCTTTCCCTGTGCTGATGTCACCTATGACAAAATTCAATCATCCACATGTTCATATGTCCTCTTTCAGTTATTTACTTTTTTTTTCAGGTTGTCCAGTTCCCTTCTCCACATCACTCAAGATGTGTCTCAAACCCATCAAAATTGTTCCAGCATGTTCATAATTTCTGTACCCTTTTCCTTCCACTACTCATATGTCCTGATCTGTATTTACTCAACCTATCATCATGAAGATGTACACAAGTCTCTTGGTAAACCACATTTATGCAGGAAGGGTTTGAGGCTCCTTTTTATATTAATAACTGCTTGTTCTCTGGAAAGAACAAAGCTATATAGGTGCTTTTAGTACAGTAACAGACTAGCTGAACAGGTCACAGATGCTGCTGAAATCTTCTTAGCCTCTGATCTCACTCCTCTGCTGCTTATTCCTTGTAGTCAGTCATTAAATATTGAACTCAGAGAGCTTGATGGATGTCAGCACTGACCTCTTCCCCATTATGCTGTAGCCTGGAGCTAAATATGCAGTCTTATTGTTGTCTGTGTGCAAACTAAATTCCATGTTGAGTTATACATAACAACCCATTTCAGTTTTTGTTGTTGCTGTTTTTGTTGTTTGTTTGTTTTAACATCTCAAACCATTTTCTATCTTCATGGTCTATATAATCATGTGTATAAATTTGCTTGTGATTCAACTGGTTCTTAAGTACTATTACTTTCAATACAAATTAAATAGGGAACTCCATAATGTGACTAACTGACAATAATATCAAAGTGAAGACAACAGACTTTAAATGACTCATATCAGAAGAGAAATATACTGATTTATTTTTCCCCATGTAGCTTTCACTCAGTGTTTTGAGATCAAGAATCACCACAATTCCCTGAACTCTTACCACTAGGCAAAATACACAAATCCTGCTGAAGTTGATAAAGCTGTCATGTAAATGTCCAGCAGCGTGCTGTGCTGGGGAGAGTCTGTGTCCTGTTTCAAATGTGTCTAAAGAGGGGAGAGTTTTACATGTTTTTTTGGAAGCTTTTCACCTTACCCTTTTTTCCCTCTGTGACCAACCAGTAAACCCCTATGGTGGAAGATGGCTCTGTGGAGATGGTCAAGGGCTATGTGCCCATGAAGCTCAGGGAACGATGCAGGTGCGAGTGACCGCAGTTGTTGCAAAGATGCACAGAGGGGACCTCCTGTATCAACACAAATTATGTCAGCTTCAGATTTACTGCAGATGGAGTGCCATCATCTGCCCTGTGGAGGACAGCCTGCCTGTCCTGTCAAGCACCACAGCTGTTAACATGAGATAATTAAGCCTACTATCCACACATCCCTTCCAGGAACCAGGGAGATTTCCATCAGTGAAAGTCCAGGGAAGGCTGACTTTGAATGTCCTGAAGGCTGTCAAGTGTGAGACTCAAGACTCTGGATGGGTACAGACAACATTGAGACATTTTATAAAGGCTGGAAAGGGAAGAACAACTCTGATGGCAAACACTACTCTTTCTGTGCCCCCATTTTGAAATGAGACTGCTCCAACTCCGCATTACAAGCCCTCACACACCTTTTGAGGCACTCATAGCTCATCTACCTTTCCATCTACCTTTCAAGCTCTAGTCACATCACACTTCTAGACAGACAGAAGAAGCCCCAGGAGGATGTTGGTGCAGGAAGCTACAAGCATACTACTAAATGGGAGACTCCAGGGCACACCGAGTCTGAAGAGAAAATTAAAAGGCAAATGGGAAGATTAGATTAAGCATGAAATGACTTCGTATTCTCTGCATATTCTCTGCACCTTTTATCAAAGTATTAATTAGTCTCCTGCTCCAACAGGGAGGGAGCACAGGAGAATGATTCAAACGAAAGAACAATGTTGGCAAAGGAACAAATGGGTATCCACTGGCTATTAAAAAGCTTAGGGTGGAATTTAGAAGATGGTTTCTAATTGTCAGAGAAAGAAGGTCATTGAACAGCTTTCCTTATAAAGGCAAGGACAAAAATCTTAATGTCTGTACAACAGAAATGTTATTTATGTTTGGGTTTATGGGATTTATTTCATTTACTTATACCATGAATCAGATTCCCTTTGTCATGCTAACAAGACCATGGGAAGATTTTATTGAGAGACTTCATTAACACAAGAGCAGAGTTTTGCTGTTGCCCTAATGAAACAGGAGATGCCAACACGACTAAACAAGGGAGAGGATTTGGTGTGCTTTTCTGCAGTATAGGTACACCGGAAGAATAATTGTGTAAGAAGAGACAGCTAAACAGTCAGAAGACTATTGAAATTAATCTAATTTTCAAAGCCATGTGGATTAGTTGCAGTCAAGGTTCCATACAATTACTGGTACAAAGAGAAAAATAAATGTGTGTATTCACTCTCATCACTCTTATTCGTGCACTTCTCACGTCTTTATTTTTGCTGCACCAGACATTAACTTGGTTGTTCCCCCACTAGGGCCATATTGTTTTCTTCTGCTGCTATCTTGCAGCTCACCCTGTGAGATTAGACACTGCTGTGGCTATGAGCAGGACAGTAAGTGGGACAACGCTGTCTCCTTTATGCTAGTTTATTGGCTGAACGTTTCTGCTGTCTGTTAGGATAAATATGTGCAGAGCACTCAGTTTAAAGCGCAAATACACTCCCTAGAACACGGCTGTTTTTTTTTCTCTTTTTTTTTTCTTTTCTCCAGTACCATCGGTGTGCTTTCTAAGTATATTGCAAAATATAATAAAATATTGTGTAACTTCTGAAGCCCATATAGATACTCAACTACATTGAAATAGTATGAATTAATGACTTTAGGGAGCTGGTAACTCTGCCTTGGAAATAAATCAACTATATCCAATACTTCAGATAAGCTTCAAAACATCTGCAGGTTTCCAGTTCCACTGAGAGTCCTCTGCTGTAGACAGAGCCCTCCCGAAACAGCATTGTTAACCTGTTTTGTTGCAACACGGGTTAACTTGCTTCACTTTTGTCAGTGCTTGTGTCTCATTTGTAGTTGTTTCTTGATGCCTCTTTATGGATATAAGTCCTTTAAGGCTCTCAAGACTTGGTACTTCCACAAGACTGTGTTAGAAAGCAGAGAGTCAATTCACTTCCTTTTCTAATGTAAATGTTTACAGATGTTTCATAAATGAAAGAGTTCAATTAGAATCTTAGAATCATATTATAATATGCTCCAAATATAATTTTCTGGAAGTGGTAACATTAGAAAAATTACTAAGTTTATTTGAAATAATAATGTGATTACTATTCTCAAGTTAGGAAGCTTCTTTGGAATTACAGTTTATAGGCCATTTATAACAAGATAGCGTATAAAATGTTGAAGGAGACAGGTGAAGAGGAAGAGAATTCGGAAGAGAAATCCCCCTTTCCTCCTTTTTCTTAAGCAAGAATACACAGATGAGGATTTAAAGAAAAAAAGCAATCTGTGTTACCCAAGAAATGTATTATTTTGAGGCATTTGTCAAAGTTTGGACTGCACATTGTAATTTGATTTTTTAACACTAATAGCAACTGTAATTGGGCTTTAGAACAAAAGACAGAACAGGGCACATGGCTGTAAAAGTGTTTCATTTCCAAACTGCATTTTCTTTCATTCTTTCTGCATTGATTCTTTTCCAATTTATGCATTACAAAATATGAAACCAAGGTAATGTACAAACTGATGTCAGTCATAAAATAATAAGTGCATAATAATGAAGTGATACCCAAGCGGGACTGTAGTACATCTTCCAGATGCCATGCTTTAACTTTAATTTGTATCTTTGTTTCTTGGCCCTTTTGCCCTGGCATGTGAGCCTACTTTTTGCTTCTCTGTAAACAACATATTTGGGTCCATCAATCTCCAGAAACTGGAAAATTTTTACAAGCTTGTGATGGATTTCTGCAGACTGACAAAATGGTCATCTGTTGTTTTCCATTGAAAGTGCACCTTTGCAAGCTAAGAAATTAGCCAGTAAAATGTTATCAATGGCTTTGCAAAATGAAAGTCACCTACTTCAAAAGGCTTGAACATTCATTAAAGAAATCTTATGAAAAACCTTTCTCTGCAGGCATTTGGTTTGGTAATACTTCTATGTTTGTCTTCCATATTTTTCTGGATGTGTTTTCTTTTTTATGAACACAGAAGCATTTCCCAGATTTTACAGGTGTTAGTCACTCAAATGAGATTACATAGACTTAGGACTTTTCTTCAAGAGCAAGCTGATGCACGACAGTGATAACATAGCCCTAAAAAATCACAGCATCTGCTACATAGTCCTCTGGCTTCTTGTCTTTACTGTGATTTCCATAGCATCATGGAATCATTAAGTTTGGAAAAGACCTCCAAGATCATCTGGTCCAACCACCCCCCTACCACCAATGTCACCCACTAAACCATGTCCCTAAGCACCAACCTTTCCTTGAACACCCCAAGGGACGGTGATGCCACCACCTCCCTGGGCAACCCGTCCCAATGCCTGACTACTCTTTCTGAGACGAAATGCCTCCTAATTTCCAACCTAAGCCTCCCCGAGCAATAAGGTCTCCCCTGAGCCTCCTCTTCCCCAGACTAAACAAGTCCAGTTCCCTCAGCCGCTCCTCACAGGACTTGTGCTCCAGGCCCTTCACCAGCTTCACAGCCCTTCTCTGGACACGTTCTAGGGCCTTGATGTCCTTCTTGTACTGAGGGGCCCAAAACTGAACACAGTAGTCAAGGTGCAGCCTCACCAGAGCAGAGTACAGGGGGATGACCACCTCCCTGGTCCTGCTGGCCACACTCTTTCTTATACAAGCCAGGATGCCATTGGCCTTCTTGGCCACCTGAGCACACTGCTGGCTCATGTTCAGGCGAGCATCGACCAACACCTCCAGATCCTTTTCCTCTGCACAGCTTTCCAGCCACTCTCCCCCAAGCCTGTAGTGCTGCATGGGGTTCTTGTGACCAAAGTGCAGGACCTGAAAACAACATTTGACAGCAGCATTTGCATCCACAAAGTTGTATACCTGCATTGGGGATCTAGGATTGAGGTAAAATAATAGAAGGCAGCAGGTTTCACTTTATAGTTCAAAATGAGTTGAAAATGAAGTTGGAGTAAGTGAGACACAGGAAATGATAGATTAGAAAAGCAGGAACTCGTCATACCATTGAGTTACATAGTCAAGAATTTAATCTCTCACAGCTGCTGCTACCCAGTCCAAAAATTAAAGTATTTCTTTCTGCCAGGATAAGCTCACTGAGAGTATGTCTTGTGCTCCTTTCAGCCCCACATTTACAGACGATGTCGTCATGCAAGGCACCTGTTTTTTTAGCTGAGATATGCTAACTGCTTTCATTTCTGGATAGCTACATTTGTGGTACTTTACATTTTCCAAAACAAAATATATCCTAACATGCTAGTTTCATTTGCCTATTTTTAGTAGTATAATTAGTCTCTAAATATAGTTATTAAAAAAAAAAAAAAGAAAGAAAGAAAACAGAATAATCAAAAGTAGTACACATGGATGGCATGATTAGTGAATCAGAACAGAGTGCACCATAGCTTCACACAAAATAATATCCACTGTCAGCAAAGTCTCAGAAGTAAAAACAGGGAGCAAACACGTGGCTTGTCACAACTGGAGAGTGCAGCTACGATGGAGATTGGTAATGCCAGGTTCAAAATGAGATCACAAGGAAGATGAACGTTAGGTTAAACGTGGCATGGTGGACAGCCCAAATGAAGCAAATGAAGTACTCAGGAGATGTTAATATGAAAGCAGCACCAGGAGCAGACTGAAGGTGCACTGATCTGTATTCCAGAGGCTTTTAAGACCAAGGATTCCTGAAAGCCATGCTGTTCTTTGTTGCAACTCTGATATCTGGTGGCAAAGTGTCCCTAGAAAGAAACAACATTAGGTCATTTTTAAAAGGGTCATTGATTTGATTCCATGCTCTCCTATTAACAGGACCAATAAATTAAGAGAAAGAAAACAAGATTTTAAGACCCAAGGGTGCTCTTCACTGATCCTGTACCACTGAAAATGCATCGTTTAATTGAAGCACATGTGAAAGTGACTGCCTGTTTAGCTATGTTAAATGCACAGTTTGTAATCAACAGGCAGGCCCTCATTTGCAGTCAAGTAAACACCAATCTAAATCAGAAGGACTCTTCTCCATGGCATGGCATTTGGGTTGTTGGTTTTAATGCTGATAAACCTGGGTTGCCTGTGCTGAAGGCAGTTAATTGAATCTTAACTGATTGCCAGATTCCAAAGAATAAATTTGAATTCCTTCACTTATCTTTATTAGAGTGTTCTTGGAATAATTCTGTTGCTGCCCCACTTGTCAGTCACCTGATGCCTCATGTTGCAGGCAGTAACTTATATCTGTCTTAATGTACGCACTTTGTCAGTGACTATATATTTTGCTCCAATAACAATTCTGAAAGTTTTTTTATGCCTACTCACCGGTTTCCATACTCTTCAAAAGCCCGTCTTTCAATCTCTGGGTGCTCAGTACATTTCTTCACAGCATAGTACTTGTCTATAAGATGGTCTTGGCTTACCTCTGAATGGTTTCAAGGGAAAGAAGATCATGCAGTAACCAGCCTGGCCAACCTCACACTAATGACAACTTTAATGGGACTGCTCTCAGCTGGATCTGTCATCATGCTTTGCAACAACAGGAGAACATGTGGATCTGTTTGGCAGTTGCAGTGCACTCAAAACTTGGGTCAATTGGTACTGAGCTGAACTCTCTCAATGTCTGTTTATTGAGACACAGACAGCATTTGCTTTTACAGCTTTGCTTTTTTTTATATTCTGAAAGACATCATTCAGTCAAATTATGAACTGTTTGCACTGAAAAGGTATGTTGCTTTTTTTCTCTGCACTCCATCTTTCTGTATGTTAATGTGTTTTTATTGCAAGCTAACAGATGCAAAACAAATAGATTTTCACTTAATAATGCACTGAGATAACATGGCTTAGTTTTAATAAATCAAATAGTTTACTTAAACTGTCACCAAAGTTTGTCTCAACATCTAAAACAAAAATAGATAAAACTATGTACATATGACAGATTTATCCTTAACACACTTGATTCTTAGATAACTCTGTATTTGTGCTGATTTTCAGTAGCTACCTATAAGCAATTATTGGTTAAAGAACCCAAACATAGTATGAAGTTTTCCCAAGTTAAATTTGTAAAATAGCTGATATTTCAGCAGAACAGTGGCGATTGAAGTGCAGATTTCTGGAATAGCTACATGGCATGGAAGGAGTGTATAGGAAGCATATAGCACACTGACATATAACTCTGTCCTTACAGCAGTCTGATTCAAGTGCATCCAGGGCACACCTGTCCTGAGTCTCAAGTGACAGGATTTGTATCAAAAAAAGCAAAGATAAAACAGAATGACTACTGAACATTTTGAATTTTCACAGTGGAATACACACTATGTATCGAAGAAGAAAGAAAAAAAATAGTGGAAGAGTAGACAATCAAACAGAGGATTTTTTCCTATTTTTAAAAGAAATATATTTATCATGTTATTGTTTTTCGGCAGAAATTCTCTCAATTTAAGCTAAGAACAGGTATTAGGAAAGTAATGGTAATTTCCTAATCAATGTAAGAATGTAAAAGACTTCTTTAAAATCTGAGAACTTTTTATTTCCCCAAGGAGCTGTATTTTCAAAAATGAAGCTTTACTGCTGTCCACTTAAAAAGCTTTTTCACAATCAGCTGTGCAAGGGAAAACTACCAGCAAGCCATCTGTTTGAAGTATCCTTTCTTGGTGCAGAGGGTAATGGACTGGTTAAAAGTTTTTGCTTAGCAAATAATTTAACATCAGGTGCAATTATTAAAATTATACATAGGGTTTTATGCTTGTATATGAAAAAAAAAGTCAATTACATAGTATAATATTTACAGGGGCATTTATATAGAACATTTTTTAACATTTAACTGAAATAATACTCAATTCAGGAGCACTTATAAGGAGCTGCTTCCTTCCTCACCCAGTTTGCTGGACAGCAAAAACTCCTTCTGCAAGTGATGTGGATGGATTTGTTCAAAGCTGCCAAAGCCAAATACTTGTAATGAACTTGCAGCAAAGATAACAAATATTTAACAAGTGTAGAAATTGTTTTGTAGCACTCAAGAGAACATGTCTAATTGGCGTAACGGGTCTCTCCAGTGGTGATTTGGCAATTTTGGCTTTTATGGTTAGAGGGAGAAAAGGAACATTGAAATATTCCATATTTAATATTCACTGGAACGGGTTCCTCTTCTTGCAGTTCATCACTTCCAGCAAAACATTAATCATGATAGCTGAGGTTAAGCATGGCAATGATAGCTGAGGTTAGGCATGGCGACTCCCTCCTGGCACTCCATGCCTGCTGTTATATTGCCTATATAGGCAATATATATATTGCCTATATATTAGGTTATATTGCCTATATATTATATTAATATAATATAATATATAATATATATTATATATTATATAATATATATAATATATATTATATATTGTATGATAATAATATAATAATAATAATTTATATTATATATATATTATTATCATACAATATATTATGTATATTATATATATTATATTATATATATAATATGGTATTATATATTTTGATAATAATATAATAATTTGATATGATAATATGATGATATGATGATATAATAATAATATGATAATAATATAATAATATATATTATTATAATAATATAATAATATAATATATATAATATATATATAATATATATCATATATAATATATATCATATATATATTGCCTATATATTAGGCTATATATTAGGCTATATTGCCTATATTATATTAATATATATATTGCCTATATAGGCAATATAACTCACTTGTTTCTTTCTAATCGACCTGCTAGTTCTCCATTCCAGCCAGCTACCTCTGCTGACTGAAAAGCAGGAGAGGAACAGACGGGCCATTTTCTGCCTTGCTCTCCACCACTAATCTGCAGCCAAGGACTGTGCTTAGGGTGGTGGAGCCCTGCTGTGCAGTGCAGGAAAAGGCTCACAGTGTAGCCTCATTCGGGCTGGGAGGGAAGACTCCGCTGGCTGTGCACAGTGTGAAGGGGATCACGAAGCCACCTTGGGGTCTCCCAGCTGCTGTTAGCCCCACATTGCTCATCAGCTCTTCCTCTTCTAGCTGAAGTTTTCCTGATTTGAGCACCTTTTAACATTCAGTATCAGCCCTACCTATTCACTTACTTAGCACTCTAGCAAAAGTCTTTACACTGATAAGGCACTGAGTTTATTATGTTGCAGTAGTTAATTTGCAAGAACACAGAATCACAGAATCGTCTAGGTTGGAAGAGACCTCCAAGATCACCTAGTCCAACCTCTGACCTACCACTAACAAGACCTCCACTAAACCATATCACTAAGTTCAACGTCTAAACGTCTTTTAAAGACCTCCAGGGATGGTGACTCAACCACTTCCCTGGGCAGCCCATTCCAATGCCTAACAACCCTTTCAGTAAAGAAGTTCCTCCTAATATCCAACCTAAACCTCCCCTGGCGCAACTTTAACCCATTCCCCCTCGTCCTGTCACCAGGCACGTGGGAGAATAGACCAATCCCCACCTCACTACAGCCTCCTTTAAGGTACCTGTAGAGAGTGATAAGGTCGCCCCTGAGCCTCCTCTTCTCCAGGCTGAACAATCCCAGCTCCCTCAGCCGCTCCTCATAAGACTTGTTCTCCAGACCCCTCACCAACTTCGTTGCCCTTCTCTGGACTCTCTCGAGCACCTCCATGTCCTTCTTGTAGTGAGGGGCCCAAAACTGAACACAGTACTCGAGGTGCGGCCGCACCAGAGCCGAGTACAGGGGGACAATCACTTCCCTAGACCTGCTGGCCACACTTTCTTATACAAGCCAGGATGTTGTTGGCCTTCTTGGCCACCTGAGCACACTGCTGGCTCATATTCAGCCGACTATCAACCAATACTCCCAGGTCCTTCTCTGCCAGGCAGCTTTCCAGCCACTCATCTCCCAGCCTGTAGCTCTGCTTGGGCTTGTTGTGCCCCAGGTGCAGGACCCGGCACTTGGCCTTGTTGAACTTCATACAGTTGACCTCAGCCCATTGGTCCAGCCTATCCAGATCCTCCTGCAGAGCCTTCCTACCCTCAAACAGACCGACACATACACCTAACTTGGTGTCATCTGCAAACTTACTGAGGGTGCACTCGATCCCCTCATCCAGAACATTGATAAAGATATTGAAGAGAACTGGCCCTAGTACTGAGCCCTGGGGGACTCCACTAGTGACCGGCCTCCAACTGGATTTGACTCCATTCACCACAACTCTTTGGGCCTGGCTACCCAGCCAGTTTTTAACCCAACAAAGCATACGCCAGTCCAAGCCACGAGCAGCCAGTTTCTTGAGGAGAATGTTGTGGGAAACGGTCTCAAAAGCCTTACTGAAATCAAGGTAGACCACATCCACAGCCTTTCCCTCATGCACTGAGCATGTCACATTGTCACAGAAGGACATCAGGTTCATCAAGCAGGACCTGCCTTTCATAAACCCATGCTGACTGGGCCTGATCAAATGAATGTGTATCTGTGGCTTATCTCCCTTGTCCAACCAACATGTCGATACCCGACAATTTTAGAAAAAGCCATCACCTTCACAGGCTCATTTCAAATGCAATTAAATATTTTTATGATATTGCATGTACTGACCTTACTTATTTTTCTTCACAATAAAAAAGAGGTTCCAAAACAAGCAAACAAAACATTAGAAGAATATGAATTCTGCCAAGGTAACTCAGGCTACCTGAAAGAATCCTGGACTTCCCATGCGTTTTCTCTGTTTCACTTTTCTATGGATTCAAGCTACTTTCCCCCCTTACATCCTAAAAGGTAGTTGAGCTCAAAATAGCAGTGTAAAACAATCTGTTAAAAATGGGCAGTACATGGAGCCTTGTGGCACACACTGTTATTAATGAACTTTTAGAAGTGAGTGAAAAAGACTTAGTCAAAGCAAAAATTAGGTTAACTAAATGAAGAGGCACAATTTGATCTCCTGTGACAAATTTCAAAAAAATGTAACCCATGAATTAATACATTTTATCAGGTCTAGGAATCTCCCACAGGAGAGTAGTTTATTCTAACATTTGTCATTTTTACCTATCTTTTTTACCATACCTCCCAAATACAAACAACTTGTTGATGATTTTGGTAACAGCTTTATCTGGTTTCTAATCTAATGCACAATCAATGATTCATTATTCATTATTAACTAGTATTATGAAACTATTTGCACTCAAATACTGCCCAAAATAAAATAAGAGCCTTAATCCCTAGCCATAGTTCCAAAGAAATAAGCCTTGGTTAGATTCATGAGCTGAAATGAGCTTTTGTCAGATCTGATGATTTCTGTCAAGCTCTTTGAAAAGCAATGACTTCTCTCCTTTCTCTAATCACCCAGCCTAGTGCTTGGAATTCCATCTGAGCATGAGGCATTCAAAAATTAGGACAACAGCAATCAATAACATGACATATTGTTTTCTATTTGTATGTTAGTAACTCCATCAAGGTGTAGCATAATGTCTTTAAAGCAACCATGAAAAATATTTGTCATTCCTACAATATCAGCCTGTTTGTTGTCATTCTGCAAAAAGAAAACTCTTCAGCTTTGTTTTGTTTAAAGGAAAGTAGTTGCAGATATTCAGTGCTATAATCAATTACATTGTGTATAATACCTACATCCTACAATGAGTTATGCAGAAAGTTAAGAAAAGAATGGACTTCCCTTAAAGACATTTTTACCATAGCAGCATTTTCCAGGAATAGACTGGTAATACAGCATTCTCCACAGATTTTTTAATATATATATTTTTCTCCCATGGATTCCATTGCATCACTGTTGTATAATTTCAGTAGCTCATGACAGAGAGAGCTCCAAGTGGACTTTACATAAACATTCCTGAATATGGCAGGCAGGGAGGATGTAAAAACTTACACACTGTTGTACTGAGTCAGACAAAGGGGTTGTCTAGTGCTGTTTTCAGTCTCCAATCAAAAAAAAAAATCTAGAAAAGAAAATATCAGAGCAAAGCAAGCAAGAAGAGCATGCGTTGAGCTCTCCCTGACAGCTCTTTGAGGCTCCACTGGCCTTCCTGAGCTGACAGCAAATTTATTGCATTTAAGAACAGTCAACAGGTTTCTCTTCCATGAATTTGCCTAGTCAATTGCATTCATAGCTTATGAAGCAAGATGTTTCACAGATTAATCATGAAATGTTGGAAAAACACTCTGACAAATTGTTTTGCATCTGTCACCTTTTGAAATCTTTTCATTTCCCCTAGTTCCTATGTAGCAAGGAACAGTGAACAGCAAACAATTGCTCACTTCGTCCCATCTGTCCCAGTCATTCAGTATGGGGCAGACCTCTGTTGTTTTCTTTTATTTTTCTGTCTCATTCTGGATTGAGTCATCCCAGGCTGTGAGGACTTCAAGTACATTTCACAATAGGAACATTTCTGTGCAATTCTTAAAATGTATGAAACCACCTTTCTGCATTCAATGCCTTCAAGCGTGCATGTGTTTAAAATTTGAGGAGGTTGTTCTACAGAATCATCCTTGTTCCAGCTTCAGGAAAAAAAAAAAAAAAAAAAGAGAGAGAGAGAGATCCTGATGCTTGCATTTGCTTGTCAATAGCAAACAGATAAATAAATACATAGATAAATAGCTCAGCTGGAGCTTCAACAATATAAGCTCAATTTTACCTGTCTTCCCCTTTTCACTTACTGTTATCCAGACCTCCAACATAACAACGTTGGCACTAAAAAATAAATAAATAAATAAATAAATAAATAAAAGCCTTAATGAATCCCTGCCTCAAAGTGTTTATTTTCAGCCTAGCTTAAATGAAAATCGGAGGAAGCTTCCACTGACTGGATGGAGTAGAAAGAGATGCAAAGAGAGCTTGATTGTATGTTTTCTCTTGGAAAACAAATCTCTGGTGTTACTGTTAATGGATTCTTTTAGCTTTTTTAGAGTAGTGTCTAAGAAGACAAATGTGTTTTCATTCTAAGCTGTCCAAAAAGAACAAAAAAAAAAAAAACACAGCTAGAAGAATTGCTAGAAGAAGAGCTGCTTCTATGGCAGGCATTTCATGAATACTTTCATGCTGGTGGAGAAATCTGAGCCACTCGTGCTCATTAGCTGTCTTGCCCAGACACTCATGGATAGACTTTGTTTAAAATAAACACCTTAATTACTGGGGTCTTGGTACAGGGTAGTGAGGAGGAGGTGTGAGGGGGAGGGATTCAATGGCTCAAAGTGGATGGCTGGTGGCTGTCCAAATGATGACGGCAGCCTCTGTTGCAAGGCTTGTTGCAATGACATCTTCATCTGAGTCAGGAGAAACCCCCCAAATGGCTGTTCTGCTCTGTTCTTATAGCCCTGTGGTTAAATATACAGGCTATATGTGTGTGGGTCTGTGGTGCTGTGTGACCACCCCAGCCTGTACTGATACATCCGGTTGTTCCTTCCCAGGTGCAGGACTCTACACTTGCTCTTATTAAACCTCATTTGGTTTCTTCCTGCCCATCTCTCCAGCCTGTCCAAGTCTCGCTGAATGGCAGCACAGCCTTCTGGCGTGTTGGCCACTCCTCCCAGCTTTGTGTCATTGGCGTACTTGCTGAGGGCAGACACAATTCCCTCATCAAGGTCGTCAATGAAGATGTTGAACAAGAGCAGACCCAGCACTGACCCCTGAGGAATGCCACTAGTCACAGGTCTCCAGCCAGACTCTGCGCCGCCGAATCACCACCCTCTGAGCTTGGCCAGTCAGCCAGTTCTCAACCCACTCCTGTCCACTCCTTACTCCACTCCACTTACTGTCCACTCCTCTATCCCACACTTTCTCAGCTTTGCTATCAGGATGTCATGGGAGACAGTATCAAAAGCCTTGCTAAAGTCAAGGTAGATTACATCCACTGCTCTCCCCCCATCTACCCAGCTGGTGATAGCCATCATAGAAGGCAACGAGGTTGGTCGAGCACGACTTCCCCTTGGTGAATCCATGCTGACTACTCCTCATAACATTCTTCTCTTCCAATTGCTTGGAGATGGCATCCAGAACAAGCTGCTCCAACACCTTTCCAGGGACAGAGGTGAGACTGACTGGCCTGTAGTTTCCCGGATCCTCCTCCTTGCCCTTCTTGAAGACCAGAGTGACACTGGCTATCCTCCAATCTTCAGGCACGCACCTCTCCTGTTCTCCAGGACCTTTCAAAGATGATAGAGAGCGGTTCGCTCATCACCTCTGCCAACTCCCTTAGCACACGTGGATGCATCCCATCGGGACCCATGGATTTGTGTGCATTGAGCCCACTCAGACGCTCCCTGAACCACTCCCTCGTCAACCAGGTGGGAGCCCTCCATTTCCCAGACCCTTTCTCCTCCTGCCAGGGTCAAGGAGTCCCAGGGAAGAGTCCCTGAAGCAAAGACTGAAGCAAAGAAAGCATTCAGTATCTCCGCCTTCTCGGCGTCTCCCGTTACCAGGACACCCCCCTCGTTCAGCAAGGGACCCACATTATCCCTAGTATTCCTTTTACATACTTGAAAAAACCCTCCTTATTCTCTTTTATCTCTTTTGCAAGTCTCATCTCTAGGTGGGTTTTAGCCTTCCTCGTCGCGTCCCTGCAGGCCCTGACAACATTTCTATATTCCTTCCAAGAGGACAGGCCCTTTTTCCACATTTCATAGACCTTCCTCTTCCTTTTGATCTTATCGATGAGCTCCTTGCTCATCCATGCAGGTTTCCTGCCCTCCTTCCCCGATTTCCTACTCTTAGGGATGCACCAATCCTGAGCTTGGAAGAAGTGCTGTTTAAGTGTAGCCCAGCTCTCACAAGCACTTTTGCCTTCTAGCAACCTAGCCCATGAGATACTCCCAAGCAGATCCCAGAAGAGGTCAAACTTGGCTCTTCGAAAGTCCAGAGTAGCAATCCTGCTACTAGCCTTCCTTCTTCCACCAAGTTCCATCTTGAACTCCGCCATCTCATGGTCGCTGCATCCCAAGCTGCCCCCAACCTTCACATCCCTAACAAGCCCATCCCTGTTGGTAAGGACAAGGTCCAGAAGCATCCCCCACCTCACCGGCTCCTCCAACACCTGCATCAGAAAACTGTCTACAATGCATTGTAGGAACCGTTTGGACTGCACGTGCCTGGCTGAGTTGCTTACCCAACAGATGTCTGGATAATTGAAGTTCCCCATGAGAACCAGCACCCGTGATTGTGAGGCTACTACCAGCTGCTTGTAGAAGGCCTCACTGACCTCCTTCTCCTGATCTGGTGACCTGTAGTACACCCCCACAACAGTGTCCCCCATACCAGCCCACCCTTTAATTCTCACCCACAAGCTCTCCACTTGTCCTTCACCCTCCCCCAGGTGGAGCTGGGTACACTCTAATTGCTCCCTCACATAAAGGGCAAACCCACCCCCTCGCTTCCCCAGCCCAGTCTTTCCTAAAAAGGACATAGCCCTCCATGACAGCATTCCAGTCATGCGAGCCGTCCCACCACGTCTCTGTGATCGCAATGAGATCGTGGCCTTGTGACCGAATACAGATCTCGAGCTCCTCCTATTTATTTCCCATGCTCCACGCATTGGTATACAGGCACTTTAGGGAAGCAGCAGGCGCAGTTACCCCTGGAGGGATGCAAGAAGAAGATTCTGGACGGGGTATTGGGATCATTACCTTCTCTGAGGAGCCCTCCGACAATCCTATGGGACAACTCAGAGGTTTTTCCCTACTATCTTCAACAGTGACAGCAGTGACAACTTCCCCCAGTCCTTCTCTGTTACTTTTAGCTCCCCTCCCTTCCCCCGTCAAACCTAGTTTAAAGCCCTGGTAACCAGCCCAGAGAGCTTGCTCCCCAACACACTTGTGCCGCGCTTGCTGAGTTGGAGTCAGTCATCAGCCCACATACCCGACTTCTCAAAGGACTGCCCAAGATCGAAATATCCAAATCCTTGGTCCAGACGCCACCCCCTCAGCCAGTCATTTACCTGTCCCGTTCTCCTCCTTCTTTCTGGGTCCCGGTCACCCAGCAGGAGGACAGAGGAGAACACTACCTGCACCCCTGATCCCTTCAACAACCTTCCCAGGGATGCAAAGTCCTTTTTAATATTCCTCATTTTTCTAGTTGCAACTTCCTGGGATCCAACCCGAATGACAACAAGAGGATAGTAGTCCTCCAGTTTAATGAGCTGTGGCAGAGCCTTCCTAACGCCTCTGACACGTGCCCCAGGAAGACAGCACACCTCTCTGGATTCGTTATCTGGGCGACAAATGGGAGCCTCAGTGCCCCTCAGCAAGGAGTCTCCGATCACTAGGACTCTCCATTCTTTTTTTTGTGGCACTGGTTGTGATGCAGTGCCCCGTCCGGCCCCAGTCCCTATGCTCAGTACTTCCCCCAATCTTGACACGCTTCTCAGGGTTGCTTCCCGGGTTCGGACTACTGTCCAGACCCTCAACCTCTTCCTTTTCCTGCCTGAGAGCCTCACATCTATTACCCAGGGACACCATGGGGGCTGGTGGCACCGTGGGTGTCGGGGGCAGACGTCTCTTTCTGCTTCAAGCTGAGACAAGGGTCCAGCCCCTTTTCTCTTGTGGGTAGTCAAGCCCTCTGTACCGCATGTGATCAGCTGGGTCAGCTTCTACCCCTTGCAGGGACTTAGGAGGGGGCTGCTGGGCATCAGCAGGGGCAGGTTGACACCTCCTATCTGTCACCCTCAGAGCCTCCCAGGAGCCCCTCAGGCTGCGGATTTCTTGCTGCAGCCCAGCCACCTGCTCGAGGAGTTCCTTAAGCAGGGCACACCTGCACCCATGACAGCTCTCTCTTCCCTCAGGACTCAGGTGGGTCTCCAGATTCTGGAGCTCCCCACAGTCACCTGTCTGGACTGCCACTTCCCCCCTCAGGGGATCCACCTGAGTGCCCACATGAGCCCAGAGAGACAGCATCTCCTCCATTTGGGTTGCCGCCTCAGACTGGCCACTGGGACAGGTGTCCACCATGGTGAATTCTAGGTGCAACGAGGCAGAGGTCGCCGAGGAGAAGAGGGGAAGAGAAAGGGAGGTGGGAAAGGGGGGAGAGGATCCTCCCTGCACTCTTTGCACTACTCCCTGCCCCGCCTGAACTGCCCCGCCTTAACTGCCTGCGTTAACCTCCCTGTTAGCACGTCCTATTGGGTCGCGGCGCTCCCTAGGGAGTGCTTTTATAGGGTCAGGGGGTGTGGTGCCGTCACCCCTGGCTCCGCCCTCAGCACGTCAACGCCCGTGGCAGCACAAGCCCAGCTCCTGCCTGCTCAGGGGGAGGGGGTGGGGGCTGTGGCTCTCAGAATCACAGAATCGTCTGGGTTGGAAGAGACCTCCAAGAGAGGAAGAGACCTCCTCACTTCAGCATATCACTTCCTTTCTATCACTTCTTCCTCTTTTGATTCTATTACCTATGCTTTGCTCCTTTTCAGTTTAATATTCGAAAAATGTTTCATCATTTAACATTTCCAGCAATTTCAGAGGTTTGTGAACTGAGTCCTTAGAGGTTACCTGTTGTCATAGATCACCAGAAGCTATTGAAGAATCTCCTATATTTCATTCCAGTCACACACAACACATTTATAAATTGTTGCTAGCCAGAGAAGAATTAAAAATTAGATGCCTGTCTAAGGAGGAATTTCTGCATCACATCAAGCAATAACATAACAATTTATTCTTACAGTTAATAGAAAAAGCTCACCAGTAAGACCAGATTTTAAATAGTGGGTCTTTCTAAATACAGAAATGCTTTGTAGATATCAGAGAAAGTGTTAGAGTAATGAGTATGGCATACCATATCCCATTCACTATGAATGTCTTTGTTTATGACATCCTAAGCATTTTTAAAACTGAGACAAACAGAATTGTTGAGAATAGTTAATAGTCAATTACACTAAAGAGCTGAAATAATCTAATTTGAGAAAAGCAAAACATCAACTGTTTCAAAATTCCTCAACTTCTAAGTATCAGAGTTCACGTTATTGCTTTACATAGAATAAAACTTTCAGTAAGCCAATTAAAATAACAAACAGCTTTACAAGCAATTTTAATTAGTGTATGTGGTATTTTACCAGAGCGTGTTATCACTAAAATAACATGAAAATAAGCAGCAATGACAGGTAATTGGGCTGAACTGCAATTAGCTTCAATAGCAGAAACAGTCCCTGTCACTGTCACTGTGCTCTGAACACAAGTGGCACAGGATGTGGGAGCACCACTGTGATCACTGTTCGCACCTCTGCAGGTACACACATGAAGGAACAGTGGTGACAAATGGTGACACAGATTTTGCTTCTTCCTCCGTCCCAGGAATGGATGTTCCTTATTCAAACTCAGTCCTCCCTGAACACTTACGAGCAAAGCAAACACAAATGCTCCACCTTTTGCCCACACAACAGGTTGCAGCCACAGAATACTTGAATATAATTATTTCATTATTTCTTTAAAATATGCAATTTCTCCAGGAAAAAAATAAATAAATAAATAAAAAGCCCCTTGTTCTCTTTTCCGACTCCAGTCCCTTAGCCATACAGTTGGTGATTGCCCAGCCCTCTAATTTGTCAAGATCTCACTAAAAGGCCTCTCTACTCTCGAGGGAGTTAACAGCTCCTCCTAATTTAATGTCACCTGCAAAGTTAGTCTATATTAGATTCCTGTGTCCAGAATATGTATGTAAAGACTGAAGATAACTGACCCCAAAATGAAGCCCTCGGGAACCCCACTAGTGACTGGTCACAAACCTGATGTAACCCCATTTGCTATAAACAAAGAAAGTTGGATGGGACCCCCCGGGGGTCATTTAGATGGATAGTCAGCTGGGACTGGATGACCTCCCCAGGTCCCTTTCAACTTGAATTATTCTGTGGTTCTATGTGTTAATTATATACGGCTTAAGACCCATCATTTGTGTGCTATGAACACTCGGATTGTTAGTCTATGGATCTATAACACAGGGCAATGAATATAAACACAATTGCTTGCCTAAGGAATTGGTAATCTGAAATGGAGATATTTTTGCCTCCGTCAGAGAGCACACCAGCCCAGTCCAAATCAGGCAGGCAAACTGTTTGATAAAATCAATGAAATGATAGTTAGTCTGAAACTTTTGCAACAGCCTGACCACAAGACAGAAAGGTCCTGCCCCAACATTTACTACTGTTCAGAGTCTGCTGAACAGCTAACAAAATCCGGCCATAGAGTTTAAGCTGTCTTATTATTGTCTGTGACTAATGACCATAAACATGACGGTATCTGGTGGCACAGGAACAAAATGTTAGACATTTGAATAAGAAAGTGATGAACGAATGCATACAGCCTTAAACAGATGGACCAAATGTCTGGTATGCTCGGCTGTTATGTGGATCACATAACTTCATCTGAGGACAGGTCTTGAGCTGTAGAAAGTCAAACACACAACACCTTTTACAATAACTCAGTATCTGTTTACAGAGGGAATATAGTGTTGGATTCACTTATATCAGGAAAAAAAAATAATAAATGCATTGCACTGTTTTTTCTTCACAAATTTTCATGCACAATTTTTTCAATAAATGGAAAAGAGTCATGTCACCAAGTTGTACCAAAGGACACACATTTTTTTTCTAACCAATGAATGAAAATTGGAAATATTTTCTGAAATAATCTAGAGGGACATGTGTTATTTATTCAAGGAAACACTTGTGCTCAACTGATTTTTTTTCAGTGGCTGCACATGTTTAAAAACAATAAAGCTTGTAAAGCATAATGTATTTTCTTCACTTTACTTGACTAAAAAATAATGAAGAGTTACCTTGGTTTGGGATATGAATTTAGAAATCAAATTTAATTTTATATTAAAATATGAAGGATTGATTCCCGGGTGCTTTTTGCATCACATTTTTTCTTTTTTTAAAAAAAAATGGTGAATGTAGACAGCAGAAATTGTCTGGAAAGTATGTATAAACTGTTGCTGCTAAAGAGGCCAGAACAGACTCACGAGCAGGTATTTTGAAAAGGCCGTTACACAAGCCTAGGAGTTCAATAATGAATCACTACAGCTGAGTGTCATATACTGGTAGCTTATTTATATTCTCATTTTGTGTTGGAACAATCTCATCTGCTTTATAATACCAATAATCTCCACCTATCTGAATAATAAAATTAAGGCTATTCTTTCTTTAATATCATCCCAACAATAAAAATTAAAATAAATAAATAAATAAATAAATAAACAACTGTTGTGGTTTAGCCCGGCTGGCAGCCAAACACCACGCAGCCGTTCGCTCACCCTCCCCCCTCCCTCTCTGGGACGGGGGAGAGAAACGGGAAAGTGAAGCCTGTGAGTTGAGATAAAGACAGTTTATTAAGACAGGAAAAATAATAACAATAATGATAATAATAATAATAATAGTATTAATAGTAATAATGTGTACGAAATAAGTGATGCACAATGCAATTGCGCACCACCCGTTGACTGATGCCCAGCCTATCCCCGAGCAGCCGGCCCCCCACCCCAGCTAGCCACCCCTATATATATTGTTCAGCATGCCGTCAGATGGTATGGAATACCCCTTTGGCCAGTTTGGGTCAGCTGTCCTGGGTCTGTCCCCTTCCAGCTCCTGCTGCATCCCCAGCCTGCTCGCTAGCAGGACAGAGCGAGAAGCTGAAAAGTCCTTGGCTTGGTGTAAGCACTGCTCTACAACAATTAAAACATCAGCATGTTATCAGCGCTCTTCTCATTCTAATCCAAAACATAGCACCCTGCCAGCTACTAGGAGGAAAATTAACTCTGTCCTACCTGAAACCAGGACAACAACACAACACAACACATTGCACCACTTAGTCTTTTCACAAATCACTTTGTTTCCACTTCCTTCTATTGCTACGTAGAATGCTTGAAAACAAGTTTAGGGAAGAGAAACACAATCTCAATTTATGCTGTCAGTTGGAGAAAATGGCGTACTACTTCTAGTTAGGGCTTTTTGCTAACAGCTGCAATTTGTATGCTGTGTGAAGGAACCAGCTTCCCCCATCTCAAATCCAGAGCCTACCACAAGGAAACCCAGAAGCAGGCACCTCTCCTGGAGCGGTGAATGGCTCAAACAAAGACATTGTCCCAGCCAGGGACAGGCATCCCGCCTGGACCTGACTGCAAGGCTGCACCAGGAAAACCAGACAGCGCAGCTCAAACTGCAGAGAGGCTGGAAAGGGGAGGACACCTCTGTGTGCCTGGCCTCCAGCTGTGCCAGTTCTCAGCTGGAAGGGATGCAGTGGTCACTGGAGCAAGGTGGCCAGCCTCTGCAGCTACTGGTGGAGGTTGATGGTGAGGGCATTAAGCCAGTTGTGCTCCTCTGTGGTTCAGAGCAAAGTGTCTGTGTGTGGTTAGAGAACAATTCTGTCTGGACACCATCTACACAGTAGCAGCAGACCATTATAAATATGACCCAAGTCTGTATATTTGTGTATTTACACTGAGGCAGGGAGAGAGGTGTTACTTTATTTATCCAAATCTCTACAGTTTCCAAGGTACAATCTTCTCTTTTTTTCTTCGAAATCTGGAAAGCAAGAGAGATGATTTATTTCTGTATAGTAGAGGTAGTTACCCCTCACACCTTATGGCACTCAAATTTCATACCCACAACTGAATCATGTCTTGGACACACATCTGGAATTTATTTTTTGCAGTCTCTGGCTTTGCACATTGTGTAGTTCTTCACTACTGCAGAGAAAGAAACAAATAATCCATTTAATTTCATAACTGGCAAACAATTGAGTGACTTTACAGCCCATTTCACAGCCAAACACCTGTTGTTCAACAACTGTGTATCTTCCAGGATGTGGCCCTCACTATCCATGAGGAAATGGTTGGCGACCTGCTACAGCACTTGGATGTACACAAGTCAATGGGGCCGGATGGGATCCACCCGAGGGTACTGAGCGGACTGGCGGAGGAGCTGGCCAAGCCGCTTTCCATCATTTATTGGCAGTCCTGGCTATCAGGGGAGGTCCCAGTTGACAGGCGGCTAGCAAATGTGACGCCCATCTACAAGAAGGGCCGGAGGGTAGACCCGGGGAACTATAGGCCTGTTAGTTTGACCTCAGTGCCAGGGAAGCTCATGGAGCAGATTATCTTGAGTGTCATCACATGGCACTTACAGGGCAACTAGGCGATCAGGCCCAGTCAGCATGGGTTTATGAAAGGTAGGTCTTGCTTGATGAACCTGATCTCCTTCTATGACCAAGTGACGCACCTGGTGGATGAGGGGAAGGCTGTGGATGTGATCTACCTTGACTTCAGTAAGGCTTTTGAGACCGTTTCCCACAACATTCTCCTCAAGAAACTGGCTGCTCGTGGCTTGGACTGGCGTACGCTTCGTTGGGTTAAAAACTGGCTGGATGGCCGGGCCCAAAGAGTTGTGGTGAATGGAGCCACATCCAGTCAGAGGCCGGTCACTAGTGGAGTCCCCCAGGGCTCAGTGGTGGGGCCAGTCCTCTTTAATATCTTTATCGATGACCTGGATGAGGGGATCGAGTGCACCCTCAGTAAGTTTGCAGATGACACCAAGTTAGGTGCTTGTGTCAATCTGTTTGAGGGTAGGAAGGCTCTGCAGGAGGATCTGGATAGGCTGGACCGATGGGCTGAGGTCAACTGTATGAAGTTCAACAAGGCCAAGTGCCGGGTCCTGCACCTGGGGCACAACAACCCCAAGCAGAGCTACAGGCTGGGAGATGAGTGGTTGGAAAGCTGCCTGGCCGAGAAGGACCTGGGAATACTGGTTGATAGGCAACTGAATATGAGCCAGCAGTGTGCTCAGGTGGCCAAGAAGGCCAACAGCATCCTGGCTTGTATAAGAAGCAGTGTGGCCAGCAGGTCTAGGGAGGTGATTGTCCCCCTGTACTCGGCTCTGGTGAGGCCGCACCTCGAGTACTGTGTTCAGTTTTGAGCCCCTCACTACAAGAAGGACATGGAGGTGCTCAAGAGAGTCCAGAGAAGGGCAACGAAGTTGGTGAGGGGTCTGGAGAACAAGTCTTACAAGGAGTGGCTGAGGGAGCTGGGGTTGTTTAGCCTGGAGAAGAGGAGGCTCAGGGGAGACCTCATCGCTCTGTATTGGTACCTTAAAGGAGGCTGTAGAGAGGTGGGGGTTGGTCTATTCTCCCACGTGCCTGGTGGCAGGACGAGGGGAAATGGGCTAAAGTTGCGCCAGGGGAGGTTTAGGTTGGATATTAGGAAGAATTTCTTTACTGAAAGGGTTGTTAGGCATTGGAATGGGCTGCCCAGGGAAGTGGTTGAGTCACCATCCCTGGAGGTCTTTAGAAGACGTTTAGATTTAGAGCTTAGTGATATGGTTTAGTGGAGGTCTTGTTAGTGTTAGGACAGAGGTTGGACTAGATGATCTTGGAGGTCTCTTCCAACCTAGACGATTCTGTGATTCTGTGATTCCTTTACAGGCAGAATGTTATGATAAATTATGATAAGCTATGCCCCTCTACCTACTTATTTAACATGACCTAGAGCTGTATTCCAGAGCCATTCATCTATAAAATATACTCTTGTGACAAAGTGAACGGAACAGAGAGGCGAAACCATGCTTCAGCTCTTTTAAATGTCGTTAAAAACCTGCTCACTCTAAGACACTGAGTACTTTTCTTAGGAGTTATCACAGTAGAAGTATAAGTTTCAAAAGAAAACAAACAAACAAAAGTAGCCCAATTCAATGCCACCCAAACTAAGGGTTTGCTTTAAAAACATTGCTTTTTTCTTAATCTTTCAAGCTGCTTTGTGACTAGAACACTGGGATCTTGGCAAGCAATTCTGATCACTTTTGGTGGTTTACTCTGTTTATTTAATATAAATACAAGATCAGGAATATTAAAAAAGCTTCCTAATATATTTCTGAGTGTGTGCATTAATGTGGAATATAAATATGAAAGGATATGTTTGATACACAATTGTAAAGGTATACCTTATTTTTGAGACCTCTCACTATAATGTTACTGTGCAAGTCAATGGCACTAAGTACAACCTAAAAACTCTGGAACTGTTACAAACTCATTCACAGACCATGGCCAAGACAGTATTAATACAGTTTCACATATGTCATGAATCATTGCATTTTACTCAATTATTGTACTTCATGGCATTTGTTTGAATGAAGCACAGCTCTAAGAATAGAATGCTTCCTGATTGTAAGGCTGCCTCTGATGCTTGCAGAAATATTTAATCACTTTGATAGCTTTTACTTAGCTAAGTCCTTTTTCTGATTAAAAATAATATATACTTGACTATCACTTATGATTGACCCATATTCATCTTTCAACCATTGCCTAGTGGCCTTCTGCAGTGCAATAACGATTGTGATCTATAATTTTGGGCACTGACCTGAGGACTTACTATGGAAGTGACTCACCTTCTTCTGAAGCATCAGTTGTATCTCTGCATTAATGCCCCAAAACCCTGGCAACATTGCTGTGCAAGGGTTCGTCACCATCATGGTGATCTCAGTTCACAAACATGTTCACACACCTGCAATCTGAAGGAGTATAACACATCAGAAAAGAGATGCCATGACTTTACTGAATTAATTGTCCAGTCTCCTAACAGCGGTTAATTCATGTCCCACTGCAGCAATTCAGAACTGATGTGCCTTCTTTCAGCAATGCTAGGTCTGATGGAAAGGCAAGGTGGGTGACTAGTTGCTGCAGCTCCACAGCGGGCACAGAACTGCTGCTGGAGCTCAGTCACTGCACCAAAACCTTGCGGTGTCACTGCAGCACTCCTGCTGAAGGGGCTGGCTGAGCCCTGAGATAGTTGGAGCTAAACTCCCCTAGACAATGCAAAAGAAACGTGTCCTTCTCCTCCTCCTTTCTCAGATACCCTTACCAGCATATGTGTGATGTAAAATGACTAGGCTAGCTGCAATAATCTGTGGCTCTGTAGCCTTCTAGCAGTCACCAACGTTTGCATTTTCCTGTGCACCAGCACTTTCAATGTGGCACTTGTGAACAAAAGCAAAGAGCTTGAAAGGGCCAAACAGTCTCATTCCCATCAGTCAGCCTTTTTCTGACCTGGAGTACCTCCATCTCACAGCATGTATGCAATGTGAGAAGCCCCAACTACAGCAAAGTTCTGAAGCCGTGGAGCATGGGAATTCTGACCAGAATGGTGACCACTCCTCTCAAAACATGGCATTGATGCATAGCTGCTGTGATTTTCATCAAAATACATTTGTTGTTGTGAATGCATTTTCATCAGAAAATAACTAAATCATGGATATGTGCAGTGTGCTGTGGACTATTAAGAACAGATACAGAAAATGCATGGTTTCAGACATAGGCATCTCACTTCATTTTCATTTAATGAGCTATACTTAAGTTACAGAGAGGGAATAAACACCTTTCAGATGTACTAAATAAATCATGGCATCATGATTTATGATGCCATGATATTACCAATGACATCACCATTTTTGAAAATAAATATTTTCTTTTTTTTTTCTAAACTAAACCTCCACCATCTGTTCTACACTCTAATTACAAACACATGATGCAAGTAATTCGCAAACGTGTCTTAAAAAATAAGATAGAAATTATTTAGATCTCTTGTGTTTCTCATCATCTTAATTCTACTCAGGAAACATCTGCTTTCATTTTCTCTCCTACTTCAGTCAGAGAAACTGGTCCCTTGTCACGGTCTTTACCGTGGCTTATTGAAATCCAGGATGAATCAAAGGACCCACATGTGGTGCTTCAACATTGGAAGGTACCTAAGCACCACCACGAGGTCCATTTTGGAACAGGCTGGAGCTGGCTCCTCTCTGACATGATGCAGCTGCTGGGCTCTGCTCACAGAGGCCACCCCTGCAGCCTCCCCCACCACCACAACCACCAAAACCTTGCCATGTAAGCCCACAACACCATGTCTCACTCTCACTTGTCTTGGCACCTTTCTTGAACATTTAAACCTGCACTACATACGGATTTTCCTATGTCTGTACTACTCCTCCTGATTTTATTTTAGTTATGTTTTGCTTTGCTTTGCTTTGCTTTGCTTTGTGGTGAGAATTAAATGGTTTCAACAATATTACCAGCTGGGAGGAAATATTTAAAAGACAGAAATGATGCAAATTTAGGTTGTGTGGTTATCTCTCACTTTACAATTATTATCTGGTGAAGGAAAAAAAAAATCCTGTCATTTTTTTCAAGACATGAGCCATAATCACTTTGCAGATGTAGCTATGCATGTGAGTAAGGATCAACTTGTTATGGAGATCATCTGAATGCAGTCCAAAATGCTATTTTATCTTATCATAGAGGGAAAAAAAAAGTAAAAAAAAATAAATAAAAAGTAACTCATCTTCCTTCATCATGTTTCCATCGTTTCCGAGCCTTCCTTTTAACAGCTTTAAACTTTGTATGGCAGGCTGGATAAAAATTACATCAGGAGAATGACCCAGACAAAGACTGACCTAGCCAGGAAAGAGACTGCTCCTCAGCCAGGACAGTTCATAGAATCATAGAATCATAGAATATCCGGAGTTGGAAGGGACCCATAAGGATCATCAAGTCCAACTCCTGGCACCGCACAGGTCTGCCCAAAAGTTTAGACCATGTGACTAAGTGCACAGTCCAATCTCTTCTTAAATTCAGACAGGCTTGGTGCAGTGACTACTTCACTGGGGAGCCTGTTCCAGTGTGCAACCGCCCTCTCGGTGAAGAGCCTCTTCCTGATGTCCAGCCTAAACTACCCCTGCCTCAGCTTAACACCGTTCCTGCGAGTCCTATCACTGGTGATAATGGAGAATAGGTCACCTGCCTCTCCACTCCCCCTCGCGAGGAAGTTGTAGACTGCGATGAGGTTCCCCCCTTAGCCTCCTCTTCTCCAGGCTGAATAGGCCCAGTGACCTCAGCTGCTCCTCATACGTCTTCCCTTCTAGGCCCTTCACCATCTTCGTCGCCCTCCTCTGGACACTCTCCGACACTTTAATGTCCTTTTTGTACTGTGGTGCCCAGAACTGCACACAGTACTCGAGGTGAGGCCGCACCAGCACAGAGTAGAGCGGGGCAATCACTTCCCTCAACTGACTAGCAATGCTGTGCTTGATGCACCCCAGGATACGGTTGGCCCTCCTGGCTGCCAGGGCACACTGCTGGCTCATATTCAACTTGCTGTCAACCACAACCCCCAGATTCCTCTCTGCAGGGCTGCTCTCCAGCGTCTCATCGCCCAGTCTGTATGTATAGCCAGGGTTGCCCCGTCCCAGGTGCAGGACCCGGCACATGCTTTTGTTAAACTTCATGTGGTTGGTGATCTCCCAGCTCTCCAATCTGTCCAGATTTCTCTGCAAGGCCTTTCCACCCTCACCCGAGTCCACAACTCCTCCAACTTTAGTGTCATCGGCAAATTTGCTCAAATCACCTTCTAGTCCTACATCCAAATCATTTATAAAAACATTGAAGAGGACTGGCCCTAAAATGGAGCCTTGAGGGACCCCACTGGTGACCATCCGCCAGCCAGATGTGGCCCCAATTTACCACAACCCTTTGAGCCCTGCCCGTCAGCCAATTGCTCACCCATCATATGATGTTTTTGTTTAGCTGTATGCTGGACATTTTGTCCAGTAGGATCCTATGGGAAACCATGTCAAAAGCTTTGCTGAAGTCCAAAAAGATCACATCAGCTGGTTTCCCTTGATCGACTAGATGGGTGATCTTATCATAAAAGGAAATCAAATTTGTTAGGCAGGACCTACCCCTCATGAACCCATGTTGGCTGGGACCAATGACTGCATTGTCCCCCAGGTGCGCTTCAATAACTTCAAGGATCATCCTCTCCATAATTTTACCAGGCACTGCCATGAGACTGACAGGCCTGTAATTGCTAGGGTCTTCTTTCTTACCCTTCTTGAAAATTGGCACAACATTTGCCAGCTTCCAGTCCAATGGGACCTCACCAGATTCCCAAGATCGTTGAAAAATAATTGAGAGAGGTCCCGCGATGATGTCAACCAGCTCTTTAAGCACCCTGGGATGAATCCCATCCGGACCCATGGACTTGTATGGATCCAGATGGAGCAGCAAATCCCGCACACGTTCAGGGTTGGTTGGGAGTTTGTCATTCCCACCGTCATGGTCCTCCAGCCTAGGATACCCTGGGTCCCGAAGCCCATCATCAGCGTTGAAGACAGAGGCAAAGAAGGCATTAAACGTCTCTGCTTTGCCTATGTCATTGTCTGTGAGGAGACCCTCCCCATCTAGTAGCGGACCTGTGTTTTCTTTGGTTCTCCTTTTTCTGTTCACATATCTAAAAAAAACCTTTTTTATTGTCTCCCACAGACATGGCCAGCTTCAACTCTAGTTGGGCTTTGGCCACATGAATTTTCTCCCTACAAACACGAACAGCATTCCTATATTCCTTCATCGTCACCTGACCCTCCTTCCAGCAGCCGTACACTTTCTTTTTTTGCCTTAGCTCCAGTAGAAGATCCCTGGTCAGCCAGGCCGGCCTTCTGCCCCACTTGCCTGACTTCCGATATTTTGGAATCGCCTGATCTTGAGCTTTTAGGAGGCAGTGCTTAAAGATGGACCAGCACTGATGGACACCAATGCCCTCAAAAGCAGTTTCCCAGCGGACTTTGCTGACTAATTCCCTGAGCAGCCTGAAGTCTGCTTTCCCCACATCCAGGGCTGAAGTTTTGGTGGCTGTTTTCCTAGGTTCCAGTTCCCTGGGTTTATTTCACCAAGGGCAATATAAGGACAAAAAGCCAGCAGGAAAATATGAGTCATAGAATCATAGAACTGCTGGAGCTGGAAGGGACCTTAAAGATCATCTAGTTCCAATCCCTTGCCACTAGCCAAGAAGGCTAGGTCCACCTCTTTTGGTAGTATGTACATTCATCCCATAAGTCATGTCAGTAAAGATGGTGTGGTAGCTCAAGTACTAAAGTGCTCAAGACTGTTTCAAGAAAAAAAAAAAAAAAAAAAAAAAAGTTTGCATTGAATTACAGCCACTGAGCCAACATTTTTATTACTATCCTTTCTCTGCATAGAGCACTTGGATGCAGCTTTTCAGTCCCCAGAGCTCTTGTTCTGGCTCAGGAGATCACCACTTTCCCAGGGATCCAAGTCAATACCCATCACAGAACACTTTGGCATTTGGGAGGAAAGAGGGGATTGTTAGGTGTGAGGATTTTTCTTTTTCTCTAAAAGAAAAAATAATTCTGAGTAGATGGGAGCTGTTCACTTTGCATAACATAAAGACAAACGTTGCTGTTGAGAACGTGGTCATAACCAACTGTTTCAGGAAGACCAAGAAACCCTTAAACCAAAACACTTGTCCTTCTGGCCTTACCTTTAAGTAACCTTAGGAGAATGTCTATTTCTCTGGTTGGAAAACTTATAAATCTCAGGGTGTGTTTGTTCTTGTTGCTATTCTCCAGACAACAGAGTTGTGGAGTGGCTCATGAAAACTCAGCACTGAGGTGCTGAGACCTTGCTATTCTTTGCACTTCAGACTTACACAATGTGCAGGAATGTAAGAGCTGAAAAGAAAGAAACCTTGATTGAACGCATCCATTGAATAGCAGACAATTTATTTGACTGCTCTTGACTCTGAGGTAGGTAGCAAACATTGAGAGGGAAATGCTTCATGGTGATGATGTTCATGGGATTTTTGTTACACATAGCCCAGGCTGTGACACGGCAAAGGAATCCATACCCATGGATCTACGTCACCCTTTCAAAGTCATAAACACATAGGCCTCTCAGAAGTTATAATAATATATCCAAAAGATATTAACCAAAAGAAAAACTTCAGAAAAGCAGAGGAGTAATCATTCTACTCTGTGCAATACTCTATGTAACAATGTTACACTCAGCAGGAAAGTATTTCTTTATATTCATAACCAGAATGGAGTGCTTCATGGAGTGCTCTATTCTAAAGGCTGTTGCAATGTGAAATATAACAGATCTATCTAGGAGCACTCCTTTTGCTATTAATTTCTCAAGCTTACAGATCCTGAACTCCATCTTCCTTGTCTTTGCCTTGCAAGAGAAAAGTAGTTTGTTTTTTTCCTTGTTGGCTTCTGTAAGACTAGATTTCTATTTTTCAGAAGCATATGCCAATGCTTCAGAAAAACACCATGCGCCATATCAAATAACCATTTTTTTCAAGGTAGGCAAATGCTTATCTTCTTTTCATGTTAAGGTTCATCTTGCTATCTATGTTTGTGTGCTGCCCTGAAGGAATCACTTTAATTGTGCATGTGTCTGTGGCTTAACTCATTTACTGGAAAACAAAGAGGATATTTTTTGTTTTTTATGTTTTTAGCAACAATCTGTATGCCTTCAGCATGCATGTATTCTTGGTTTACAGAGGAGAAAAAAAGTAGAAGCACAACAGAAAATCCAAATCATAAGAAGCTGTAAATTCTATTTAAACTGTCCTTTCTTTACTTTCTCAGAAGTCTAAAGCGTTCTTTCAAGCCCTTTTGCTTTTCCTGTGTTGAAATACATTATTATATAATATATGTAATTATTCCATATATTACACTCTCACGGGAAAACAACTACTCAGTAAGGTCCACTTTTGCATCTGTTCTAGTCAGTGAGAACTTTAACATTGTTTTCAACAGTAAGAGAAGATGACCTGAATCTTTGTATCTTTTTCCTTACTTCAGTGATTTTGATGCCTCTTCAAGACTGAAGCTTGTGTTTCGAAGGTAATTGACTCCAGTTCTAAACTTTTGCAACTCACAGAACTTCCACACTCCAGGAGAAGCTGAACTATCCAATTCAGAGATTATCCATTATTACCAAAGACTATATACAATTATCTCACTATTTTAGCAAGGGGATAAAAAGGATGCAGAAATTGCTGATGCTTAGCAGGCTGTGATATCCTCTTTGAACAAACTTAAGAGGGAGTAAAACATGAAAGATAACGAAGAATCAGTACTTTAAGCTTTGCACCTTCTGGATTTCCTGACTTTAAATACACAACTTCAATATCAAATTAAGGTACACACAGGACAAGAAGGTGATCTGGGACAGCTGGCATGGCATCACCAAGGGTAAATCATACCTGACCAATGTGGTGGCCTTTTATGATGGAGTAACTGCATCAGTTGGAAAGGGAAGGCCAACCAATGTCATCTACCTGGACTTCTGTAAGGACTTTGACATGGTCCCACATGACATCCTAATCTCTAAATTGGAAAGATATGGATTTGAAGGGTGGACCATCCCATGGATAATGAATTGGCTCAATGGCCACACCCAGAGAGTAGTGGTCTATGTCCAAGTGGAAACCAGTGATGACTGGTGTCCCTCAGAGATCTGTCCTGAGACAGTACGGTTTAATGTCTTTGTCCATGACTAAGATGATGGGATTGAGTGCACCCTCAGCAAGTTTGCAGATGACACCAAGCTGAGTGGTGCGGTTGATACCAAAGATGGAAGAGATGTCATTCAAAGGGATCTGGAGAGGCTGGAGAAGTGGGTCCATGTCAACTGAATGAGGTTCAACAAGTCCATGTGCAAGGTGCTGCACCTGGGTTGGGGTAATCCCAGACAGGAGTACAGACTGGGAGAAGAACTCATTGAGAGCAGCTCTGCAGAGAAGGACTTGGGGGTTCTGGTGGACAAAGGCTTGGCATGAGCCAGCAGTGTGCTCTTGCAGACCACAAGGCCAACTGCATCCTGGGCTGCATTAAAAAAGAGAAGTAGCCATCAGGTCGAGGTGATTGTTCCCTCTACTCTGCCCTCATGAGGCCCCACCTGGAGCCCTGCGTCAAGGTCTGGGGCCCCGCGTCAAGGTTTGGGGCCCCCAACACAAGAAAGATCTGTACATGTTAAAGCAAGTCTACAGAAGGGCCAAAAAGATTATCAATGGTTTGGAGCACCTCTGCTATGAAGAAAGGCTGAGAGAGCTTGGGATGTTAAGACTGGAGAAGAGAAAGCTCCAGGGAGACCTCATTGCAACTTTTCAACACTTAAAAGGGTCTTATAGAAAGATGGAGAAGGACTTTTTACTCAGGTAGATAATGTTAGGAGAAGGGGGAATGGCCTTAAACTAAAAGGGGGAGACTTAGACTAGACATTAGGAGGAAATTCTTCACTGTAAGGGTAGTGAGACACTGGAAGAGGTTGCCAAGAGAAGTTGTGGACATCCCATTCCTGGAGGCGTTCAAGGCCAGGCTGGATAGGGCCATGGCAAACCTGATCGAGTGGGTGGCATCCCTGCCTACGACAGGGGAGTTGGGGTTACATGGTCTTTAAGGTCCCTTAAAAACCAAGCCATTCTATGATTCTATGATCACATGTATATACTTTCCTCTTTGAAATTACATATGTATACACTTGTTCCTAAATAATTTATTCAACTTCAGCCTTGGAACTATTTTTCTTTCATTTCTCAGTTTTTCTCAAACCTGCAAAATCTAATGAAAATGAAACGTGACCGTAGATTTTTTTCAACAGTTTAGAATCCACTTAACTAACATTAAACACTGGATGGATCAAAAGTGTAATTCATATGAAACTGTTGGTGTTAGCACCACTCAGAGTTTGGTGAACTATTCTTCAGAAAACGCAGACCCCCACCCTACATTCCCTTACACAGAACAAGAACTTTGTAAGCAATTGATTTCACCCTTTTTGATTTCTATTGCTTCACCTGGCAGGGAGCATAAAGCATATCAAATAGGAATTCTGTTCACCAAGAGCATGCGTGATTGATTGTATCACCAGTGAAAGCCAATGAACTCGGATGGAATTTTGAAGGCTGTTTTCCTTAGCCCAGACAATAAGCTCTCTTTTTCTATGCTGACTTGCAAAACTGACATGGAAGCTCAGTGGTTTGACTTATTCCCAGAGTGTTCAATAACCTGCCCCAAAATGCCCCATGAATTTCTGAAAGCTTTCAGGTAAGGGCTCTCCCGTGAACTCTCCTGCAATGATGCAACTTGATTGGGAACCTGTGGCAACTCGCAGCAGCCTCATAAGCCTCCACGTGAAGTTTGAGATCTGCACCTTCAGCCCATATGTTCCAAAGCAAGCACAAGAAATGTGCATTCTTTAACCTCACCTCCTCCTGTCTTCCCCCAAGAACGCACAAAACACTGCTCTGCATGATCTCAGATATCTCCACAGAAGGGACTAATACAGAGCAAATCAATGTTTGATGTGAGTGTGATGTATGACTATGAGCAGTGCCATGTGACCGCTTATCACAGATGTCCAGGTTCTGTGCTGACAAGATTCACATCACAATACACAGAGACTTTTGTGAGCAGATGAAGACTGAAGAAGCTTAATTTGTTCAATAATTTTCACTCTGAAAAAGGATTTCATCTCTGGCTCCATCGTTCATCCAATACAAATTAACTATAGAGGATATTATCTGCAGCATAGCCTGCCATTAATGTTTTTGTTGTTGTCGTTGTACATCTGTGACTACAAGTCCTTTTCACCTTAACAGTGTCTGAGATTCATCCCCTCCTAAAGCTTCATTTTCTGCTGAATTTTACAGGTAAGATGTGCCAACTATACGAAGCCATTTTATGCATCTTTCATTCAGAGTTCAAAATTTTACAGGACAGCTCCAGAATTCCTGTTAAAGAAAAAAATAATTAAAAAAAAAAAAAAAAGCAGACTTCTGCCTCAACAGAGGCAGATTTCCTAACCAAAGTGCTGGGGATTCAAGTAGTACCTACAATGTAGGAGTACCTACAATGATTTCAAATGAGTATTTTCTACTGATGGTAGGATGTAATGTTCTGATTGAACTGGAATGATGCGCACAGGGTATGAATCCCTTGTCATATCTGTGGTATCTAACTGAGCCTTCCAAGTCCTGAAATTGCTCCAATATATCATTGAGAAACAGACATATTGTGTAATACTGATGTTCAAAAAACTGTCATGAATTAATTCAACAGGTAGGTGTTGAGGGGGTTTAGAAATGAAAAAATGATCCCAGTCATCTGCAATTAATATCTTTTTTTTTCATCTACTAATTAAGTTGTAACATGATGCTTCACAAAATCCTTATTCCATTTAATTCATGTAGGGAAAAAAAATCTGAGCAGCTCTCTTTTGAGAAGTAAGAAAATTCAGAATAATTGGTGTGCTCTGTAACACACAACTGTTGAAAACATCTTTCTTAGCAACAAGATAAACTTAAGGCTAGTAGTGAAGTCCCACTTGTATGTAAATTACTGTTATTCTGATAGCACCTCACCATAGAAGCAATGTATGGTCAGCCGTATTGGCTTAGAACAACGTTTGTGCACCTCTTTGTCCAGACCTTTTCTCCAGATCTCTTGTGTCTTGGTAGTCATGGCCTGAAGTCCCATTGTGTGAGCTCCTGTAACATACCCAAAACAGAGGGAAACCCCCAAGGACCTTGCAGTCTGGCAGAAAAGTCAAAACAGATGGATACACATGGATGAAGATGAGCAAAGGGTGAGGTGGTGCAGTTCTCTCTGATCATTCAGTAATATACTAGACTTACAGAACTATGAACAAATTATTGTGCGGTAAAGAACTTAAGGTGTATGTTTGCATCATTCTGCAGTAGTCAGCCACAGCAAAGGAGAGGTTTAAGAATGGATTTTAGGGAAGGCAAGAAAATCTCTTTATTTTCTGTTATACCTGTCTTCTTCAGAGCATTGCAGAGGTGAAGGAGAAACAGAAAGAAGCAGGAGGATATTAGTTATAAAATCCATACCAGAACTCTCACTAATTTTAAGTGGATAAAAGAGTTCATCTGAAGCTAGGAGAGCCACACCATGATCTTTGGTCCTTGTGAGATTAGATTAAAAAAAAAGAAAAAAAAAAAAAGAAAAAAAAAAGAATAATTTAACAGTCTTAGGAAAGAATCCTTGTGTCCCACATAGTCCCACAGATATAGATGTCCTCAGTGAATGTGTGAATGTATTCAGTGGTGGAAAATCAGCATGAACCCGCACCAACCCATTCTACCTCAACATGTGGTTTCTGTGGTGGCTTCTCATGTCACATTCCCCTTGTTGAAAGGACACCACATGCCAACATCCGTTCTGCAGAGCACAAGCAGCCATTCTAATATTCTGCAGACTGCCCTCCTGGGTAGGGTAAGGATGAACACTGGCATGCCAGATTACATCTTGGGAAACTGCTCTTCCCATTGCCACTTCTTTAAATAGCCTGCACTTTCCTGCATCGTTATTCACAGCACTGTAGATATTACTGGCACCAGTGCAGTTGTCATGAGCCATAGCACTCTGTGACAGTTACACTTCAGCTGTTCGCTCCAGAGACCCAGGCTTCCAAAGGGAGCATAACAACAAACCAGAAACAAATTGATGATGAAACAGAGCTGTGAGGAATCCTGCTGCTCTGACAGTTCCTCATGCTGGCTTTTCCGAGCACTGTACCTGATGCTTCCTCTCAGGGATATGGCACCGCAAACCCAGCTCTCTACTGAAATAATTTCTTCGGCAGTGTCTAAGACATGCACATCCTTAGGGCAAACACTGATGGATTTATTTCACCTAAGCCTTATCAAGCTACCAGATGTGTCAAAAATAAGAAAAAAGAAAAGAAAAGAAAAGAAAAGAAAAGAAAAAAGAAAAGAAAAGAAAAGAAAAGAAAAGAAAAGAAAAGAAAAGAAAAGAAAAGAAAAGAGAAAAGAAATAATATAAAATAAAATGAAATAATAAAATAAAATGAAATAATAAAATAAAATAAAATAAAATAAAATAAAATAAAATAAAATAAAAAAATAAAAAATAAATAAAATAATAAAAAAGCCAAACTCCTCCTTCCTCATTAATGAGCATTAATTTAATTTCTTACAAATGAAACTATTTTTAACCTTGATATATACCTACTTCCTGCCTGGTCCCTGAAAACATCTTCTAGAGCTTGGTGTTGCTGTCATCAGTGCAGGCACATCTTAAACACAGGTTCCTCTATTGCTTAGAGCAATCTCATCTTCCTCGATGGACTAACTCAATACTCATAAGTTGCCTTGGGTTTTAAGTTAGGTCAATGCTAATACATTCAAATGGGTGACCCTTTTTCCAACAGCATTCTTAAGAGACACTATCCTCAAAAAATATTTATTCCTTTCTTCGCCATCCACTCTAGATTTATATGTGAAAGTTTCCTCGGAATAGCCTAGAGCTAAGTAATTACTTTGAAGAACAATGAGTTTTCCCATCCAAGTTTCATTAAAAATGAGAACAGTGGGTAATTCAGATATTTTTAGTGCCTGCAAACAGACTGTTTAGCCTGAACGCGTCACACTGTACAATTACAAAGTTTAGCAAAATAACATTGTTATGTGGCAAAACAATAATAAGAATGGAGCTGCTTCTCCTGCTACAGGGGGTCAGTTTTGGCTGAGTGGCTAATACGGTGCTCTCTGAAGAGAACAGACATTTCTGTAAGAAATGGTATTTGACAATGCAGCACTGGAAAGCATGTTACATTCTACTTCCACATTTCCTGTGGGCCAAAGGGTTTCAGAATCGCTGTTCTGATGTTCACAGAATCACAGAACCATAGAATGGTTTGGGTTGGCAGCGACCTAGAAGACCATCTAGTTCCAACCCCCCCTGCCATGGGCAGGGACACCTCCCACCAGACCAGGTTGCCCAAAGCCCGATTTCAGCCTAGCCTCAAGCACTTCCACTGATGGGGCATCCATAATCTCTCTGGGCAACCTCTTCCAGTGCCTCACCACCCTCAGAGTAAATTTTTTCCTTATATCTAATCTAAATCTACCCTCTTTTAGTTTAAGGCCATTACTCCTTGTCTACTCCTTATCACTACACTCCCTAACAAAGAGTACCTCTCCTTTATGTACCCCCTTTAAGTACTGGAAGGCCACTGTAAGGTCACCCTGGAGCCTTCTCCTCTCCAGTCTTAACATCCCAAGCTCTCTCAGCCTTTCTTCATAGCAGAGGTGCTCCAAACCATTGATAATCTTTTTGGCCCTTCTGTAGACTTGCTTTAACATGTACAGATCTTTCTTGTGTTGGGGGCCCCAAACCTTGACGCGGGGCCCCAGACCTTGACGCAGGGCTCCAGGTGGGGCCTCATGAGGGCAGAGTAGAGGGATACAATCACCTCGGCCTGATGGCTACTTCTCTTTTTTAATGCAGCCCAGGATGCAGTTGGCCTTGTGGTCTGCAAGAGCACACTGCTGGCTCATGCCAAGCCTTTGTCCACCAGAACCCCCAAGTCCTTCTCTGCAGAGCTGCTCTCAATGAGTTCTTCTCCCAGTCTGTACTCCTGTCTGGGATTACCCCAACCCAGGTGCAGCACCTTGCACATGGACTTGTTGAACCTCATTCAGTTGACATGGACCCACTTCTCCAGCCTCTCCAGATCCCTTTGAATGACATCTCTTCCATCTTTGGTATCAACCGCACCACTCAGCTTGGTGTCATCTGCAAACTTGCTGAGGGTGCACTCAATCCCATCGTCTATGTTGTTGACAAAGACATTAAACTACCAGTCTCAGGACAGACCCCCGAGGGACACCACTTGTCACCAGCCTCCAGCTTGACACAGAATCACTGACCACTACTCTCTAGGTGTGGCCTTCAAGTCAATTCCTTATCCATCAAGTGGTCCGCTCTCCAAATCCATATCTCTTCAATCTGGAGATCAGGATGTCATGTGGAACCATGTCAAAGGCCTTACAGAAGTCCAGGTAGATGACATTGGTTGGTCTTCCCTTTCCAACTTATGCAGTCACTCCATCATAGTAGGCCACTGGATCGGTCAGGCACAATTTGCCCTTGATGAAGCCACACAGGCTGTCTCGGATTGCCTCCTTGTCCAGCATGTGTCTTGACATTGCCTCCAGGAGGATCTGTTCCATGATCTTCCCAGGCACAGAGGTGAGGCTCACCTGTCTGTAGTTCCCTGGGTCCTCCTCTCTATCCTTTTTTAAAATGGGAGTGATGTTATCCGCTTTCTGTCAGAAGCATGCCATGCATATTTTGAAAGTTTTCCTGCTTGTTGGATAGCATAATCTTCTGCTTGATAGGAATTCCAGCATTTCAGCTGTACTTCCTGTACACTACATGAAGAGAGTCTTTCAGTAAGCTGCAACAATATATGCTTACAAAATCTTTTTTTTTTTTTTTTTTAAGTTTAATAGACAAACATCTTAGACTGGGCCATTCAAACTTATAGCAGTAGCTTTGGTCTTTGTTCTCCTTCTGTTTTTAGAAGCATCTAAATAATGCTTTCTAGTGATGATTCATTCGCATGCATAAAATATTAGTCAGTCCAGCATCACACTTAAAGAACAATAAGAAATTAATGTAAAACACCTCAGCATAAAGCTTCACTATCTGCCAATTACCTAGTAAGAAAGCAACTCAGGCAAAATGTGTAAGGTGTAAATACCTATTATCTATATCTATTGGTGGTGAAAGGTACTTCAGAAGCCCCAAATATATTAGTGCTTTGCATGTGTATGGCAACACAGTATATTCATTTCGGTAACTAGGTTCTCTCTGAACATCAGCTTGAAGTTGACAGTCTAAAATAAAGCTTCTTAGGAAGTGTAAATTCCATTTAACTACAGATTATCACAGCATTTTAATGCAGCATTTTCTTAAAATTTACTGGATGTATTCTACAATACCGGCATACTCTTTCATTTTGTGTTGGTTGTTCTCCAGAGTTTTCCCCATCTCATTCATATGACTATATAATGGAAGATAATGGAGTTGTAAATCACAATATAGTGGCAATTCATATTATCACTTGTCCTGTGGCTCACACCTTTACAAATGGTAGAGTTCTACCAGCAGTTATGAACTGTAAAAAAGCTTTCCCTGAGAACAAATACAGACCTCCTGAGCGCTAACTTTATGCTGAATATTTTCTGAATGGTAACTCCAAAACACTAAGATGAAACCAGTCAGATATTATCTCTGTATTCTTACCATTCCCTCCTTTTTTTTGTTCTCACAAATTGATTAGGAACATGCTCATGTAAGGATTTGAGGTACACTGTCAGCTATTCTGGTACTTAAAACTGTTTCTACAGTTACAAATTGGCAGGAAAATAAGAATGCGCAAAATGACTTCTGTGTTTGTGCCAACAGGAGACAAATTTTAGAAAAGGAAAAAAAAAAAAAAAAGAGGAAAAGGGAAAAAAATAAAAATAAAAATAAGACAAGTATTTTTTCTGCAGGTTTCTGTAGAGAAATACCTCCAAACAAGCAGATGATATGCCCTCCACTGCTGGAGGAAATGGTCATTACCTAAGAGCACAGAGGCATGCACATAGCCAGCTGAAAGCTGCAGCTCCAAAGGAATATCGACCATGCCACCACCACAGAAATTAGAAGTGTTTCAGCCATTGGGGCCACATTTTCAAGCTGAATTGGCCAGGACAATAAACTTTACCTTGATGCACTTGATTCGTACATTAGCTACCTGCATTCTCTGTGGTCCTAACCCAAGCATTTGAAGATATATTCATTTTTTGCTGCTGAATTCCAGCACTTGTTAGCAATCTGGCAGAAATATTCTTAAAGCTTGTCAGGATGCCAGAGCACTAGGACAAAACTTGATTAAAAAAAAAAAAAAAAAGCATAGATGATCTACAAAATATTTTTGAAAATCAAATACTAATGACTTATTCTTAACGTTAAGGACAGGTTCAAAGTGCTTAGTAAAGTGCTTAGAAAATGGGCATTTAAAAATCTTCTCTTTTGGAATAAAATAATCATGAAATTTGATCCAGAATCATAGAATGCTTTGGATTGGAAGTGACCTTAAAGATCATCTAAAAATCCATTCCCTGTGCCATGGGCAAGGACACCTCCCACTAGACCAGGTTGCTCAAAATCCCATCCAGCCTGGCCTTAAACACTTCCAAGGATGTCACTAGCTCCTGGAGATGCAAAGCCACCAGCACAGGATATTCTTGCTACTTAGAAATCAATTTATGCAGACTAGTCTTTTAAAATGTCCTCTTCACTGGGATTGGCTACAAGAATGTGTTATTTTATCACACAAATTGCCAGAAAGATGTACTAATACTGACCCCCGGTAACCTGATGCTCCAGTTCCTCAGCTTAATCACTGAGAAGATCAAATACTGTGACAAAGAAACATAAGTGAAACACCTTCAAGTATATATAGCTGATTGACCAAGTCTAAAAATGTTCAGTGCAGCACTGTGGCTATAGCACAACAGCTGAAACCCTGCTTGATTGATCTTCCCTAAAGCAGCGAGGAACTTGCTGATAAAAATAAATAAAAAGCAAAAACCCAATAAGGTCTGTCTATATAATCTAATCAGCTTGTACAAATGCACTAGGTGCAATATAAATGGGAAAATTACAGTGCATGCATTGACTTGAATTTCTAATGATGCACTGTCTGTGATTTATTCTCACTGTACAAAGCTGATATCATGCCGTGATCATATTAGCAGTTTCCAGTTCTCATCATGTTCTGACTCTGAGGCTCAAAGTCTTACACAGGTTATTTATTGTCAGCTGTTCTTTTGTATGTGTGCTTGTACACATCATTAAGCAAACTTTTTTCTTTTCCTCAAAGTGCATGTAAGTTATATGCATTTGGATAATGCCCTCAATAACATTATTTAATTTTTAGTTAGTCCTGACATGTTCAGGCAGTTGGACTGGATGATCTTTGTAGTCCCTTCCAACTGAACTGCTCTAGTCTAGCCTAGTTCTACTCTATGAGGTAGGGTAGGGACGTTAGCGCAAACTGAAGGTAGTTTACTGCTGGGTTACTCTAACATGAGTTCAAATCAGCTTAAAAAATGCATACAGCTTTTTCACTGAGTGCAGTGTCACAGAAGTCAGTGCATTTACAGAGAGTTTAAATCACTGAAGAATATAACCCCTTAATTTTTCCTACTGATAACCTCTAATGAAAAAATTCTGCTTTCTTACAGGAAAAAAAAATAATCTTTTTTATGCTTCTTAGGCAACAGGTTATTGGGTCCTTGTTCTCAACGTTAACTTCTGACACCAGACACAATGGTGAAGCTTTTGCTGGCAATGATGAAGCTTATGTTTGGCAATGAAATTTTGCTCTCAGCATATTTAGAAAAACATCATTTATTTAACACTAAGTAGAAAAGATCTGCATTGTACCCATTGTATTCCATTTTAGGGTCTAAGGCTAATGATAGTGACAGGGAAAAGAGCTTTGCCCTGGAGCTGAGATGAGGTGACAGAGAGATTTTTTCTGATTAATACTTTCTAAACAGGATGCAATAGTGCAGCATGGACTTATTTTTATATATAAAATTATGAGTTCCTAATATATGTTTATAAGATAAAGTCTTTTAAAATAGGTATGAATTAAATTCTTTAAGTGCAGTATCATCAGCTTACTAAAATCTTAGTGGTGAACTCCATTCAGTTTGTTCTGGTAAATAAGAATGAAGCTTTGGCTGTAACTAACATTGCCACAAGGGACCATGTTTCCAAAACGTACTGATGTTATCAGTGGCAAAAAGGTCTTCATTCACTGAAGGTTTTTCACATCTAGCTCTCACTGAGCTCACCCCAAATTGACTGCTGCCTTATCCTCATCTTTTTCTCACAGTTTCTTTCTAAAGTGCAAGCTCTGTCTGCTGCTCCAGCAGCAAATCCCAGTTCTTAACATGCTGGGTCTCCATATGGTAGAGTTATGGCCATGCTGCTGCAAGCAAGGTTGCTGTAACTTCTCATTCTGCCTGCCTTGCCACAATGAATAGCACATAATAATGCATAATACTACCAGGAGAAGCACTGAGGAAAATGCCACATTTCATGTTGGATCATTCTAATAGAGGTAAAAACCGTGGATTTTGGACAATAGGAAAAAAAAAATCCTCCTTGTGGAAAGAGAGGCATTCTGTTTTTCAGTCTTTAAAACACCATTTACTTTGATTATGGATTTCCACTTTATGTACTGTGGAAATCGTACAAAATATGTTTGTTCTTTATTAAGAATTTATTTCTTCAGAGCTCTGCTGTTCTGCATTTTTCTTTCTGCAGCTCAAAATATTTTCCACTCAGTTTTCATCCTTAAATATAATAAAGTATTACTTGTTGTTCCTTTTTTAAACTTTTCTCTAAATTATTATTCTTTATTCCCTCACTCCCCAACTCCCCACCCCATTCATAAGTCATTGTTCATACTTTTGGCTTCTTTCTCCACTTGCTTGTGGTCTGCATTTTAGTGAAAGAGCGCTTTTTTTTTTTGTCATCTTTTGCAATATACAATAGAGTGTAGAAAATCCTTAATGGATGATTATGAATAAATAATTTTTATAATTATGATATAGTGTATGGGTTAGTTTGGACTAGGTTTGTCAGGAAATAAACATCCTAAACATGTAAAGGAGAAAAGTTGTAACAAGTAACAACAACAGTCATCATCATCACCTACTAACAGACTCCTAAAGCTTTTCCCACCGGGACAGCTATTCTTGTCTGTGTTTTTATCTCTACTTTGTGGTGGTTTCACATCAATTGATGGTCAGCTGAGCTCCACTGTCTCACTTCCCCTCATCAAAGGCAGAGGGGGAGAAAATACGATGGGGGGGGAAATAAATAAATAAATAAATAAATAAATACATAAGGCTCATTGACTGAGCATCGACTGAGATATGCACAATTTAATTAAAGGGAAGAAAAAAAAGAGAGAGAAAAAAAAAAAGAGAGAGAAAAAAAAAAAACAAAGACCATGTGGAAGCAAAGAGAAAGAAAACAATTATTTTCTACTTCCCATCAGAGGGTGATGTTCAGCCACATCTTGGGAACTAGGACCTCAGTACACATAGTGAGAGCCCCATTTTCCCCTTCCCCAGATTTTATTGCCAAGTGCAGCATCACATGGTGTGGAATAACCTGGGGTCAGTTTAGGTCCCCAGCCCTGGCCATGCCCCCTCCCCCCCACTCAACAAAATTTGTTTAGGTAACATATGGTTTCAGCTGGTAGCATTTGTTGAAGAATAACTGCATATCTCTTTCCTACTGCATATCTCTTTCCAAAGCAAATATTGCACTAGAAAGTTATAAAGTACTCTGCCTTTATGCATTTCTATTTGGTCAAAGCTGAAAGACAGAAATAAATTATATGTTTCTGAACTTTCAGTTCCAAAAGCCCTTCTCACAGTTCTACTGAGGTTGACACAATGACATACTATCCCTTCCACATGCTGTCTTAAGACAATACTCTAAATCTACAATGTCATATCAGCACAACTCTTCTTCTTCTCTATATCGCCCTGTCTCCTAATGGTATAGAAAACTGTATCCTTTAAAAGGATATAAAGCAATCAAAAGCAAATAGAATAAAAAAGTTGGGGGGGGGGGATAATTCAGTCTTGTTAGAGAACTATCTCTGTCAAAATGAGTCAACTGTCTTAGTGAGTGTATTTGTCCGTCCTAATCTAACCAACATTTTATCAGTCGTCAGGCATTTAGCACTGAACTTGACTGATCATCCTTCATTCCTCCTTTCTGAGTGTTCAGTATACTTTATCTAAGTCTTGCAGGTTGTTCTGCTCACATACTGCAGCCATATTGCAAATGGAAATGGGTAAGCAGGCAGATTTCCAACAGGGTCCTGCAGGAATTGGCACTTATCTGTAAAACACAGCTAGAAGGCAAATGTGAAATTATGGTGTACAGACAATATCAAGACTCATGAGGTGATGAACAATGGGGGAACAAGAAATGATCCACATTACTTTGGAAGGAGAGCAAAGACAACAAGAAAAAAATCATATGCAGGATGCAGGAATTTTGGTCATGCCTGGATGAGGAATCATCCCAGACAATCAGGAGCACTGAAAGGAGCTGGGAATACCTGTTGTTGCAGCTGAAGGTAGACATCCACAGAGTAGATGTAAAGTGTGTGATGAAATGTTAAAGATAATTAATTATTTGAGCAATGTGCCAACGATTCTGGTGTATCCTCTCAGAGCAACAACTCTATGCAATGTGCCTGAACACTGTTTTCTAAAAGATTTACTTCAATTCAATTAAATTAAACTTAATTAGACTACCAGGCCTTCTGTAGCCTAATTTATTGTTGCAACATAGGAACTATTCATAAAACCTTATGATTTCTGCTATTCAGAAAATCAATTTAGGGGGACAGGAGGGACTTTTCTCCTCTTTGGGGAAGAATCCATGACAATGGATTTCTGGATGCAGCAAACACATTCTCTCTGGTCTTGAATAAAGATTTGTTTCGCTATGTAGAGCTACCTGTCATACTAGCATAAAAGCATTAGAAAGATAATTATTAATTGTTAGGCAACCCACACTGGGAGATTTATAGATAATTTTAACAGCCTTGGTTTTTAATGCAAATGTCCTACATGGGTGATTCTGTAATTGTGAAATGCTAGAAAAACACACAGCTCCATTCATCTTCACTGCATGATAGGGTGGTAATGCTGTAGCAATTTCCCACCTGCTGCAACTATTTTGCATCTGTGGTATTTGCTGGGATTTGTCTTAAAGCTGGAAAGTTTTGCTTTACAGATTCATGCATACATACATCCGTGATTTATTACACACCCGATTCATATTGCACCTATTGGTAGATTTCAAGTGACAGTTTTGTGAAATGTTTGACCAAAAAATCCCCAGACACAATGCCTAACCAGTCCCCCAGGAACAACTACAGAATCTGCCTTTGCAGAGACAGGCATATTATAAAACCCTGGTGTTAAAAAGAAAATAATTTGTGTAAAAGCACTGTAATCTGCAGCTAAATTATTACTTTTGCACATAGGTTTTCTTTTACTAATGTTTTTCTGTGAATAACCTTAAAAATATCTCCATCTAAAGAAATACAAAAACACAGTTTAAGAGGTGTGAATATGATAGCTGTTCTTTACTACATTCTCATTTCCATGTGCTGTCCTTTGATTTTCTCACAGCATCAGCAAAAGCCTGGGGGCTTTTACATACCATGTCCCTTCCATTTGCAACTGAACAGCCTGCTTCTACTGCTCCTGAAGTCCTCTGGCTTCTTGGTTCTGAAAAATAAGCAAGTAGCACTTGGGGGGAAATCTATAAGACTTGGTATGTTTTCTCTTTGAGCTGCAGAACACTTTGGACAAGACATATCTATGTTTCCCATGAGGGATCAATATTAAAGTCAATATCAGAAAGATGATAACACACCTGTAGACATGATTCTGCTCAAGCTGGAAAGCACCTCTTCCTGTGAAGCTACTGGGAAAGCAAATTTATTAATTGGGTCTTCACTGCTATCTGTCACACTCATAGACTGCTTGTCCAGCTCTGTTTTAAAGCCAACAACAAGTGAGTTAAAGCAACACTGATAAACACACTGGTAATATAAAGTACATTTTACTTGAACTCCTTTTATATCACTACTCTGAGCAAGAGTCCTCCAACTGAATTGTTAATTAATCCCCTAATGATTTAATGAAATTTTATATTGCCATTAAAATAAACTTCTTTATATGAGGAAGGGATAGCAGAGGTAAGGGAAGAACTAATAATAAAAAAATTACTGAGACAAAAAGAAAAAGTGCAAAAGCACCTAGGGAACAGATAAAGACTATTTTCATTGTTACTTTCCTCTCTTAAAAGATACTGACTTTATTCCAATTAAACAATGTCTAGAAGGAAGGATTTTCTTGCTTTGCCAATACTACAAGAATTTAATATCTGAAGTCAAAGGCATGAGACTGTTGCCACCTCATGGGCTTTGCAGTACACAAAACACACTTGGACATACAGGAAAAGGCTTGGAAGGAGCAAGGTATGGAATATGGGGAAAGAGCAGGAGCAGGGCGGGGCAGGGCAGGGCGGGGCAGGGCAGGGCAGGGGAGGGGAGGGGAGGGGAGGGGAGGGGAGGGGAGGGGAGGGGAGGGGAAGGGAAGGGAAGGGAAGGGAAGGGAAGGGAAGGGAAGGGAAGGGAAGGGAAGGGAAGGGAAGGGAAGGGAAGGGAAGGGAAGGGAAGGGAAGGGAAGGGAAGGGAAGGGAAGGGAAGGGAAGGGAAGGGAAGGGAAGGGAAGGGGGCTAAATTCATACATTATCCTCAGTGTTGTAGGAGTCCCAGGGAGCATGATATGAAAAATGTAAAAATTATTAATATTTTTAATGATCCTTCTTAGGCAAGTATTCCTGAATGCAAGATTTCTCCAGAAAATAAAAGGTGTGCTATCATCTCCGTGGTTAAAGGGGAAGATCATTTGAAGGATAAGAAGAAAAAGGAAGGCATAAAAATATGTTTCACACATTTTTAAATGTGCATAGAACACTGCAAGTTTTATGGTGATCTATATGAAATTAATTCATATCCAACATAATCAGTCGTGCACTGTGGTATTTAAAATTATATTATTGGAAATCATTGCTTGCATTTCTTTATTTCTTCCTCTCCCTCCATGCATTGTCAGTTTTCTTGAGTGTAGCAACACTTCACAGCAATTTTGCCTTTCAGATTATTTTTATGTATCCAAAAGGCAACCACAAAGTGAAGTTTTCTTGGCCAGGCCATGTAATTTAAAAACAATAACAACAAGAGTAATAATTATTAATAATAATAATTATAATAGTCTCTGTTACATTATTTAAAAACAGGAAATATTTATTGGAGGTTTAAGAGATTATTTCCCATAACCTTCATTTTAAAACATATGTTTCCCTTTCATTTATTAGTCTAACCTACATTTATGCCCATCTGCTGCGCTGAGAACCCACAATAAAACTGCACTCACAGTGCAAGATTTTGGTATGCCCCTAAATTAAGCAAGGGGCCAAAATCCAAATATAAATAATGAAAATAGAGCTTATGTGTGAGGAAGGATCTCCCTAGTTGTTGCACCAATTTGGTGAGTTGTGTATGGCTTGCAAGTTTCAAGGATAAAAGAGTATCCTGACACGTGTTTTCAGCTTGTTTGAATCTGTGTGAACTGCCATTGACTGATAGCACACAAGACTGAATCACCATGTAAGAGCAGAAGATCTCAATGCTCTGAGGGCATATGTACTAACACCATTATGGCTACCCTGTAGACTATGAGAAGGGACAATCAACAGCTAAAAGATAATGTAGTCCTACAGATTCCATGACATTGTCAACCACTGCTTTCTTGCCAGAAGTCCTTTCACAACTACATTCTTTCATTTCTGTTATCGCTTCCTTTGTCAGGATTTTTGTTCAGGTTTCAAGCCTTCTTGGTATTTTGGTTCAAAAGTTTGTTCTCTGACTTTCTATGTATTTTATTGTATTTTTTATGTATTTTATGTATTTTATTTTTCTTTTAAAATATCCTTGAATGCACAAAACCTAGCTCCTACTTTCGTAATACCAGGTCACATCAAAAACAGTTCTGTTGTAAATGTAACATTTATTATTGAGTTACAGGTCAAATAAAAAAGAAAATGATGGATATTGCTGCTTCCAGAGAAAAAAAAATTGTAGTGAATTTTTGGTTTTATTAAAGGCAAGGGCTAGGGGAGAATCCTAAATAATCCTAAACTGCACTAAAAAAATGACATGCTACTGAGAAAACAGGAATGTACATATATCACATTTGCAGTCTCATTGTCTCCATGGAGCTCCACAGAGCAACTCTGTCAGGAACCACCTGGCACCTGGGAAGTCATTGTTATTCTGGGACCAAATTGAGGGGAGAATGCAAAGAAAATGCACCCCTTCAGTGGTATAGCTCAAGATATCAAACTTTTTTTTTTTTTTTTGTAAATAAAATAACATCATTTAACCTTCTGCTGTAAAATTATTTTCGCACCTGTGAAAATCATGAAGCTTCCTTGATACCTTAGTGTTGAACCTGACACTCTGGTAAAATATATTCTGTTAGACCTTTCCCCTCTGGCTCATTTTTTCAGCACCTGGAACATTCTTTTTAGGATGTTGCAATCATGAAATATTAGAAAATCCGGTCTTTGAAGGCAACTTTCATCATCAGATAAGTTGTACTACCCTGCACAGTTTACAATGTTCAGGAGAAGAAGGTTTCAATTTTTCTTTTAAAAAGGCAGACCTGTGGAGCTGGTAAAAAATTAAATCTGATAATCCTTTTTAAGGAATAAAAGCTTTATATAGAAAGGCAGAGTGTTAGGGCTGAGGGTTATGGTTAGGATTTAGGTTTCATGCTTTGCATAAGGGTTTAGATTCAGGATTAGGGTTAGGTTTTAGGGTTAAGGTTAAGCTTTCTCTTTATGTTTAGGGTTTATACTTAGGTTCAATGTTTAGATTTAGGGTTAGGGTTATGTTCACGGTTAAGGTTAGGATAAAGGTTTAGAGTTAGGATGTAGGGTTAGGTTTAGGGATTATGGGCTAGGTTTTAGCATTTGGTTAGGGTTTTCAGGTAGATTTATTATTAAGACTACAGGTTATGGTTACAGTTACAGTTATAACTATGACTATTCTCAGGGTTTGGGTTAGGATTTAGAGTTAGGGTTTATAGTTATGTTAGTGATTAGCATTTAGGGATTAGGGTTAGGGCTAGGTTTCTCCTTCGATTTATTCTACAAATGAAAGGGAAGTTTTAAATAATTAAATAGTGATCTGGGGCACTTTTTTGAAACATTTTAAAGATGATTGCCAAAGAGCACAATTTTTCAGCTGGATGTATATAAAGTACTTAAATCAGAGCTCTGCTAAGTAAAGTGATTCTTGCATAAAGAAAACTAGCCACACCTGAACATCACATTTTCTATAAAGCCTCCTCTGGTTCATGAGGCTTAGCCATAAAGCCTTTGTCTGATGTAAACAGATCTTATGTATTATGAATGTTGGAGACCTACCTATGAAATCATCTTTAGATGACAGTTTCTGAAATTATTAGTAATTTGCTTACCTGCACCTTTACTTATAGGCATCTTGGGAGGATCTCTGTTCCTATATTTCTTCTCCATTCTTTCGTCAGAGACATTAATCAGCCTTCTCAGAGAATAAGACTAGAATAATGAAAAGGTAATGCCTAAACAGATTTGCCTTTACTGGACCTACAATTACTTCATTTTCTCTGGTCTGCGTCACTCATAAAACTATTATTTTATCTTTGGAAGCACAGCAACAAGTGCTGTTTCATCCATACCCCATGCTACTCTAGATATTCCTCTGGTCTTTACAGACGAGACAAGATGACTGATGTGATCCTTGACTACTGACTGCTGTGAAAAGACTGCAGATGGTGGAAGATACAGAATTTGCGTTGGGAGAGTTTCTAAGTACAGTTAGTCCCACTGTTCCAAAGAACCCTTAATTTGTATGAAGAAACAAAAAACAAACAAACAAACAAACAAAAACCCACTGTAGTTCCTAACAAGGAAAAAACAAATAATTTGAGTAAAACTGAACATCTCAAAGTTCTAGAAGATCCTTCTGGTTCTTTGAAAGGTTACTTAGACAGTGAGTAAAAAATGTCTCCAAGCCAAAGGAGACAAGACTTATATCCATGCTAAGATTCACTGTGCAGGATCATCATATGCATATGTTTAGCAGCAAGCGTAAATAGTTTGGAATAATGCTTTCTAAATCCCAGTCACATCTTTGTTTCTTTACTGTTTTTTATTGTTTTTGCAACCATCCTCGTGGAATTCTCATATCGCTATACATTTAATAAACGTGGAATAGTGAAATTACAATTCTGACAGAATTTCCTTGACGTTTCTTTTTTTTTTCCCACTTTATACACTTCATCACAGCTGCATTTATCTTATCAGTTTTCCCCTCATATACTTACAAAATATTCTCCTTAATAGATGCATGCACACAAGTAATTTGTTGGTTTAGGGTGTGGCTTTTTTACTTAAAAACAAATAAAACCAGCAATTTAGGTACTCCAAATGCAACCCCTAACACATGTAAACATCGTTCAGAAGATTGGAACTGTGCTGGTATCATCCAAACATGTAGTTGTTTGGGTTATGAGGTGTTTTTAACATATAGGTTTGCTCATGGTGTTATCTGTGCCTGAGAAAATAGTCCAAAACCACCCCCACTTACATGTGGGATTCTGTCAGAAATGCACTACTGAAGTAAAAAAAATATATATATTATTTTATTTTATTTATTTTATTTTATGCCTGTTTTCAGCATCACTACCTCATTCTCTCTTGTGAGAGGCTCTGGTGCAGCAGAATGAGTTCAGCATTACTGGGCTATACACACTTAAGTTCTCGTGAATGTGAATGGTCAAAGGCCATTGTAAGGAGTTTCTTCACTGCACAACAGAGGATGAAATAGTACAAGGTTTAAAACAAAGAAATAAAGGTGCACTTAAAAAAAAAAAAAAGTCAATTTTTGTTTATCACATCTTGTTTTTCAGTTTTGCAACCTAAATTGATTACTCAGTAAAAAACATCCTATAGAAAGGCTGTGACTGCTGCTTCCACCACAATCTACACAAACATAGTGGTATCTCAGTACCTCTCTTGGAAAGCTACTTCACCTCCCCACTGGCTGCTGCAGCCTTGCCATGCAAGGCTAGATGTGACAGAGAGGTGAAATCAGAAGGAAAGAAAAGATTGTAATGGAGCATGAAAAAACACTGTGTAAAGCAGCATATCTTGATAAATCAGTATCATCTCTTTTCATGGCATAACACTTTAGAAATTGTCACCAATCCAGACATTATTGTCTGCATACATGGGCTACACCTTGGGAAGGAAAGGTGACTAGAATTTATCTCCCTAATTAGGATTTCTCAGTTTTAAAGCAGCTGCTGGCTTCCATGACCTCTCTGCACTCTGCTTCAGTAGGACTTGCACCTGACACTGTATATTCCTTTATCTAGCTTATGTTCATGAGTGAACCTTAATGAACTTCTGCCATGGCAAAGCATCTACAGAGTCCAAATTTCAGCTCAACACTGTGTAATAGCCATTGTGGATTGTCTCCTTGTTGGTCCTGTATTGGCCCCTTCTGTGATTATATGTGCTCAAATGTTTTCAAAAAGATATTTTTTTCAAATTCACCACCAGCTTCTTTTATTATTGATCTCTTGTTTTTTTACCAGCCTGTCAGCCCCTGCATTTACAGGCATCTTTGGACATTTTTTTTCAGACAGAAAATAGGTTTGTTTGTCTGTTTTACTTAGCAAAGATATACAAAATTATAGTAATTGTTGATCACTTCCGCATTTCAGAGTTGAAATTATTACAGATATTAAATCAGACATGCTTTTAACCTACAATGCTTGAAGAAGAGATTCAGAAGTACTACACAATTTTTAGGTTAATTGGTCCCTCTGTGTCTGCTAGTTTATGGCTGGCATGATCTCTTCCCTGTGCTCTCAGACCCAGTCAACTATTCAGCTGGTAATGTAAGTGTCAGCAATGGATGAAGCAGGGGTTTTGGTCCAGCAGTGTTTCGTAACAAATGAGTGAGTCTAATTTGGAAACAGCTTGTCCTCTCATGTCTGTAGAAAATGTAGGCAAAATAACTCACATATTGTCTGACATAGCTAGTTCTGATGGGCTGCCCTAAGCTGCCTGACTGGCTTGTAAGAATGGAAAGCATTTCAGCCCAACCACAAATTGACTCAAACAGTCAGGAAATGAAAAACATTCACTGTAGCAATAGTATTTAGCTTCCTAATGATCTAGCAAACAAAAGAATCACAGAATCATCTAGGCTGGAAAAGACCTTCAAGATCATTAAGTCAAACCATCAACCTGACCTACTCAGTCCTGTAACTAAACAATGTCTCTTAGTGCCACATACACACATCCCTTAAATACCTCCAAGGATGAGGACCCCACCAATTCCCTGGGCAGCCCATTCCAATGCTAGAGGAAACTATTAATCTTAAAGAAAAATAAGTCTTACATTGATTATTTCAGTTACTCTTTAGGGATGCAAAAGGTGTTTGTAGCAGTCAGATCTTTTCCTGTTACCACAGCATCACATCTGTGCATTGTCTCAACACCATGGAACCGGTCTCCTCTCCCTCATTCACTCTGATAGAAGCAAACCTCTGACATTAAGGAAGCATGTCTTCAAGCACTTTTTCTACTACTTTTTTTTGTTTGTTTGTTTAAGACATGTTCAGCCACCTTTAGGGATGTGTCATCTGTGAGACAGAAAACTAATGTTTCTTGGTTTTATTTGTCCATGACATCAGGAAGTTAGCAAAGATCTGAAATAGCTGGAAGATACAGCCTCTGGGAATGGCAGAATGTATGCTGAAATGCTGAAGGCAAGACAAGAAGTATTGTTGTCTTTCTTTCAAGTCTGGGAAAAAAAAAATGCTTCAAGAGCAAAAAAAGTAACCATACACCTTATAACAACCTCTGTGATTAATACTGTACTATGCATCCTTTCCTAGGTGTTCCCCTCACTGATAAAGTGATGTCTGAGAATCAGTTGCCACTTAATTACCGAGTTAATCACATGATATTAATAGTTAAGTTTGGGAAAAGGTAGGTAACAACACTGTTCTACTATAACTTCAGTCATTGGACTGAAATGTTTGACACTGCTGTCAGCCAAACAGGTCTGATCCTTTTCAGGCTGAACCATCCCATTAACTCTGCAGGCTCACAGTCTTTTTCCATGATGGCATGGAAGACCAAGCAACAGGAACTGGATCTGGGGGTGAGGAATTTATTTAGGAGTGGAGTCACTGCGGCTGTTGACTTTAAACTTCACAACCACATTTTGGGCTTGTAAGACAGAAGCAGAAGAGCCTACACGCCATTATCAGAGTGATGTTTGCCTTAGCAAATTGACATCCAAACTGAAACCATCACTTGTGAGCTCTCTTTGCTTTTGCTTTTCCTGATGGTTAGGAAATTTTTATATGTTCATTAAAGGAGCACAGAATTTCTCTGCTGAAGCATCCAAAACCCGTTGTCTTTCTTTCAGTGACCAGAGGGGGGAATTGTTTTTCAACCTGTTCCCAAGACACACTGTCAGTCCTTGCCATTAATGGAACTAGTATCAAAGTGGTTAATTAAGGTCTAATTGATGATAAAATCATCTTCTGTATTTTCCCTTTGTTGTCTGCAAAATCATGTCTGGAGTAAACTAAGGAACCAGGAATCCACTGAGTTGTGTTGTGCCACTGTCTCCTGTGATCCCAGTGCTTATTTATGGATCCAAGCTTTGAGGTCTGAGGCATGAAGACTGCCACCAGCTGGAGTTGATAACAGCCCTGTTTAGGTGCTGGAGCCTCCATATCCTCTAGCACAATGGCATAATGAATGCTGAGCAGTGCTGAGCACGAACATCTCTCCTGGCAAGGCCTGTCTGTACTGATCTGGGTTTATAGCCTAAAGAGAAACTCCAAGATCCCCAACCAGGTTTTTAAAGCCTGTCAGTGGTAAAAGAGTAGCTAGATGTAATTAAGGAAGTCCTGAAAACCTCCCTAAAGTCTGTCAGATCAACATCAATAACAATGAGAAAAAGGCTTTTCACCAAGCACTCAGAGATGAACTTGTTACAGTGTTGCCACAGATTTTGTAATGAATCACCAATATCAGCAGGAGGTCAGGAGGAAGAAAATAGAACGTAAAAATAATAATAATTAAAAAAAAATGGTACCATCTTTCAGGCATTGGACTCACACCTGCTCAAATTGCAGTTGTTTTTATTTATCATGGACCTACATGTTGTAAGCCAAGACCATGGACAGACAAAATTAAATGGCTATGTTGCATGGAATAAATAGTCATCACAACAGTGATCACAGACACATTTGCAAATCATCCATCTGGTTCTTTCACTTTTAAGTCTGATACTGTTAGGCTTCACTTGTGTGAAGTCCTTTCAGAAAGTGCTTTGATATCTGCAGAAGGAATTACACCAATGGTAAGTGCTGGTTGCTATTATTGGTCTTTGAACAGAAAATGAATCCAGAAAATAAAGCTGCTGCTGGTCTCTCAGGCTATTTCCAGGAAGAACCTAGTTTGAATTTCTAAAGGTCTGAGCACTTTTGATCCCAGTCATCCTTCATTTAACCAGGCTACAGAACAGCAAGGAGAAAGAAAAGGAAGTCCTGTGTCCTGCATCTGCAGCACTGCAAGCCAAGCAGTATTGCTGAAGCACAGTACAGAAACAGCACATCAGTGCAGCAACGTCAGCAACTGCTTGCCAGCAATGATCAAAGTCATATTACCAGATGCTTTTAAGAACAATAACGAACAAAATATCTCATGTCTACCAAGATGGTTATGGTGGAGGGTACTTAGCCAACTACAGTCACTGGGTGAATGTGCTCCTTTCTGCAGTTGTGATGTTGCTTTGTGACAGGTTATAGTGGGTTTGCGTAGCAAGGTTTGGGTAGCAAGGGGCTGCAGGGGTGGCCTCTGTGAAAAGAATCCAGAAGCTGCCTCATGTCAGATAAGGGCCAGTTTCAGATGGCTCCAAAGGAACCAGCCCCTGCCCAGATCCAAGCCAATAAGAGACATTTGTGCTTCTGTGAAAGCATATTTAAGAACGGGGAAAAAAACTGCTGTGCTACAGCAGCTGAGAGAGCAAGGAATGACAAGCAGCCCTGCAGCCCCCAAAGGCAGTGCAGCAGGAGGGCAGGAGGTGCTCCAGGCAGGCAGCAGCAGTTCCCCTGCAGCCTGTGGAGAGGCCCCTGGTGGGGCAGGCTGTCCCCCTGCAGCCCATGGGTCCCACATGGAGCAGATCTGCACACTGCAGCCCGTTGGGGAGCCCCCGGTGGAGCAAGTGGATGTGGCCTGGAGGAGGCTGTGGCCCATGGAGAGCCCCCGCAGGAGCAGGCCCCAGGCCAGAGCTGCAGGCTGTGGAGAGGAGCCCACACAGGAGCAGGGGATCCAGCAAAGCTTCCTTTTTGAATGTTTTCCATATAAGTTTGTATGAACAAAATATATCTTCCACTGCCATTTACAGCTGTGAATCATTCTTGTAGGAAAAATATCCCCTCCAAAATATTACCAATCTGAACATACAAGCAGATGCCAAACAGCCGTAGAAGGTGTAACAGAACAGATAATGAATGAGTCCCAGAGAAGATTTTTGTGAAATGAGACAAGTTGCACACTTCATGTCTACCGTAGAAATCCTTCAAAGCTTACATGCAGACCAACAAAAAAGGGCTCATGTTTTAAGTCTATTTTTGGCTTCATAAATTAGGTATTAATCCCTATTATACTGTCTCAGTCCCATTTTTAATCCTTTAGTCCTTGGATTCTCCCTATTTGCGAGTACTGCAGATAGGTTTTTCTTTACAAGTAGAGGGAGCCAGGCTTGGAAGTGGGTTTGTTGATGATAGTGGTGGTGGTTCTTTGTTTGTTTGTTTTAATGTTAAATAGATGTTTATATTCTACTCATGCTTGAACACATCATTATTAGAACAGATTTTTGGCTTTCTTCTTGTGGCTGAAGATAGTTATCTATGTTTTTCACAATGCATTAGAAACTCTACCCATTCACATCCCTTTCTACTTCATTATTGTAAAATTCACTCAGTATTTATTCAGGCTAGCTATTTTCCTAATTTGTGGATAATTTTGAAAACAAAGCACATAAAAATAAACTGTTCAAAATGTACTGTTAAATATGCTTCTAAGGAAAATGTTTCTGTATTTGCTTTTACTAAATATAGTTGTAGCCTTAACCATGACAGCTCATTCTTATTTGTGACATTTTTACAGTCATTTTTATATAAATTTAGTTGAGAGTAAATTCAAGATAACAAAATAATAGCACTTTTTCACACTAAAACTGTTCTACTACACAATAAATTAAAACTAAGGTTTTTCAACACAAGAAGAGATATTCCTCCGAGTTCTTTAATTGTCTGTATGAACTGATTAATTTCCATTTAAAAAATAAAAATAAAAATAGTAAGTGTCAAAAGCTACAAGCTTTCTAATATATTTCTCAATGTGCTGAACTTCTTACTACACTTGCCTCTAGACACGCTGTATCAAATATTTTTGGACTTTGTGAAACTGCATGTCATTGTGAGAGTGGTTTTGTTGCAGTGACTAATTTTCTCACCTGAGACAATGTTCTCATTTTCAGTGTTCTCCCTGTACTCTTTGATTCTACTGTACCAAAATATCTCTGACATGGTCCTGCATGAGATAGGAGACAAACCAGTGAGAACACTTGTTCAAGCTCACTCTGACAACTTTACAGAGATTCTATATCGCAGATTTGATTGTGTTTTTTTGTTTCTTGAACTCTTCCTTACTCTTTTTTCTGCTCCAGTCCATTTGTCATAACCGGTTCTGATTCCTACCCATTTTGCAGTGAGGACAATGGGAGGGAAGTTACTTCACTCAAGTGAGACCCATTAGAGTGGACAGGGAGAAGAATAGGACCTGTTCTATAATTTCTGAAGAATATATTTACTTTTTTCATACTTTGGTTTTCCTTACAATGCCTAACTTTATATGGATAGAATCACTAATAACTAATATCTAAATCCTGTCATTATGAATAAGAATTTGGGTTTGGATTTTAAGAGTCCTGTGTGGATTCTTCTCATCTGCCATGGAATTGGCTGTGCCTACTGTGTTCAGTGGAAACACACTATTAGAGCTGCTGACGATCTGGTCCAAATAAAAAAATAGTTAATCACCACTTGATCTCAAACTGATTAAACCTTAAAACCTTAACTCTGTTTCTAGCCATTTGTTATTTCTCACACAACATGACTGTTAAGAGCAATTGAGGTGAAAGGATGAGTGAGAGATTGGAACTGGACATCACATTGGGAATGATCACCTATGAAAATATATGAAAATAACTTATTTTAATTGCACTTTTTTTTAAGAGTTTAAATAATGATCTACAATACATCAAGTATCTGATCTGGAAATACTAAAGATGGCAGATGGACATGCAGGATGCCAAAGGTGAAACTATTGCTCAAACAAACCACCAGAAAGATTTGCACTCTGTCTTTCTGGCCTGGTTTTGGCTAGGATAGAGTTAATTTTCCAATTTTCCTCCTTGTACCTGATATGGTGCTGTGTTTTGGATTTAAGATGAGAACAATGCTGATAACACACCAATGTTTTAGTTGTCACAGAGCAGTCCTTACACAGAGACAAGAACTTTCCAACGTCTCATGCTGCCCCACCAGCGAGGAGGTTGGGGGTGCACAAGGAGCTGGGAGGGGACACGGCCAGGACAACTGACCCCAGCTGGCCAAAGGGATGTCCCATAGCATGTGGTGTCATGTGGGACAACAGCACTGGGGGCATTGGACAGGGCCAAAGCAGAGTTCATTACAACCACAACTATCTCAAAGTCATCTGGCAGCTGAGATTGTATTAGATTTTCTGTCTGGATCTTTTTGAGGCCATGAGAGTGAACCAGATAATAGAGATCAAAGGTTTATAATTAATACCTATTTCTATAAACCTCAGAGCAGCTCATGATAGATGAGAAATACAATGAAAGAAAGAAGAAAAAAAAAAGTTTGTTAAGCAAACTGATAAGCTGTGAGGCTGAACTTTAGCTACCTTTGTAGAACAGGCTTACATTTTAGCTTGCAACAATAACGAAACCTCTAAGTAAATTCCGATGTTTTGTCATTGCACTAAAAATTTCATTGCAACATGCTGAAGTTCTTTCCTATCCTCACTGGGAATTAATATATTTATAACACTCTGAAATCATGTTTTAAGCACAAAAGCTAGAGTTTACTCAAACCGAATTCCCATGGCATTGAATGGCAACTTGGCTCAGCAGGAAATTGTTATTACAGTGACTGATTTTCAGAAACCTTAAGCACAAGCATGACTTTCATATTCTTAGAGATAGAAGTAAAGTTTCTGAAATAAAACTGCAAATAAAATTTTTATATTATAATGTAGTACCTTTAGGTTAAACTTAATTAGCTGTACTGGAGCTCAATAGTGCTCTTGTTAGAGTTGTGAAAGTACCATGCATAAGGAGTAAAGAGCCTGTGAGTCCATCTTCAGCTCGTGTTACAGTATAAATCCAATTGACTATAATGTTAATGGTGTGTTGGAATATACAGAATAGAACTGAAGATGTAAGACATTTTTTAAATTATTTTTCTTTTCCTGAGAATATGCTAAATTATTTACCTGGTCACCTCAGAGGACCCTCAAGCAGTGGTGTGTTAAACTGAGTGCTTAGTCATCTCCCATAGAGACTCCTGTGATTCTTTTTTTTTTTCTTTTCTTTGTGTGTGTGTGCTATTAGCATTGTCACAGCAATTTCCTCAGTCTTGCCCCCCCAGCCCCCTTTTTTGGATGCATACTCTTTTTCAACTTAAAATAAACAACATTTGCATCTTAGGATGATAATATTAAGAATTTTACTGAGTTAATCCTAAAATTCTCCATGTCAGTACACTTAGAGGTTTTTTGGTTGGTTGGTTGGTTGGTTTTTGTTTTGTTTTGTTCTGTTTTGTTTTCTGCTCTGGTTAAATGAGTTATATTAATGATTTTGGCACTGCATTTCTCTCCAAAAGTTTGTGAAAATGCACATACCAACTGCAGCTTGATGCCTTTATGAAACAAAAAAATACTGAAGTACTCCTTCTCAGAAATGTAATCCATGTTGATATTAACACCAGTATTTATAAACATTATTATTAGATCACATGTGTAATTAGTATTAGCTTTAGTAATTTACCTACTTACTAACACATTAGTATTAGATCACATGTGTAATTAGATTATTTATTAGATCACATTAGGCTGGAGTCTAATTTACTCTGTCTGAGAGTATAAAGTCTGTTCATATGATTTGGTTCAGCATTTACTGACTTGTTCTTCATGTTACAGTCCTTATTTTCAACCTGATAAATGTCATCACCCTGTTCCCTATTGGAGTCAACAATAAATGTACAATATAAATGTACAATTGCATAAAATAGCAATTAACACCTCTTAGAGTCACATAATTGACTGGGTAAAAGTATTTTTCCTCACCTATTAATTTAGTAAGGTCATAACTTTATTTACTCATCATTAACGCTGTAATAGTTCACAATGTGAGTGGTGAGGACATCACTTTATCTTACTGCAATTACTGGATGTGAATATACAAATGCTGAAATGAAATAACAACCTTCTGGAAGAAGTCATGTTCTGAATGATCAGACAGATGATGAGATGGGTTGAAAGGAATAACTTTGCCAGCTCACGCTTATTAGCAGTATCTTAGAACTAGCACAGCAAGATGCCTTTAGAGCTGTAGGATCACAACACAGAGTGTCAAAAGGGAAATGTGGTTAAAAGGCACTGAAAGAAAATCCAAAATGAAGAGAAGCTTTAACGATTTTCTCCTGCTGCCACGATAGTAGGTGCCCAGGGGCAGTGTGTTAAGAAGTACCACATGCTCTGGAACACAGCTGTGTGACAGCAATGGTCCTGGTAAATTAGCAGCCTGCATTCTACTTAATCATCTCCTGGGGGTAGAAATACAAAGCAGGGGCAATGTCCCTTACACTGCTCCTATGGATCCACGGGTCCAATTCTGACCTTGTAGGAGACCGCTACACCACTCTCACCTGTGCTACTGCTGCTAAACCTTCTCCAGTTTCTCTAGCCACAGAAAAGCCCCAGGGGCCAAACAGCTTTGGCCTGATCTCGTGTGAGCTGCAGCGCAGTGCTGTGTCCACTTGGAAGTTACTACCCCAACAGGTGATACATTAAAAACTGGTGCTTCTCCAGCTGCTTTTATGCCCTTATGAGCGAAGCTCCAGGGAAAGATCATGAACACGTTTTGACAAAGCAAACTGTTGCTGTGTTTCCTGCCTGGTCCCTGCTGGAATACTGCTTGTGTTCCCATCAGCAAAGGAACAGGAATGAAAAGCTGTTAACATGTGGCACGGGAAATTTGCTTGAGAGGAGAGCTCAGTAACAGCTCACTCCTTCCCTCACTGTAATGCTGACCCCAACAGCCTGAACTAGCAGTGACAAGAGTGCTACTTGTGGGGCTCAGCAAACCTTTACGTGTTTCTGAACAGTCAGGGATTTCGGAATCTGTACAAATACAAAGATACAAAGGATACAAAAGAACATAACCTGCAGAATGGGGAAAAAAAAAAAAAAAGTGTGTTCTATTTGACACAAACTACTTTCAGCTAAATTGGGTTGCTGAAATGCCACTGCAAATATCTCAGTGTACAGACAAGTGAGCCTGCAAAAACGTTTTTTCACAGATATCTGTGGTTCTGCCCATTTATTGTATGTGACTCTAAACAATATTCTACTACAAATGAAGTTTTAAAAACACAGTGTTTATATTATCTCACTGGTGGGATTATATGTAAGAAAATCTAATCAGTGTAGAAATGTGGCAGAACATAGGGAGTGAAAATCCATCTCAGCTCATTCTTTACAAAGGGAAAAAATGTGTCTGAGTGAACAAAAAACCCTCTTTAGGCTCAATATAAGGAACTATAGTATGATTGATAGACACGACTTATACTAAATGCATGCATATTCACAGGTATTTCACTCACCCAGCCGTACCATCTCATGTATCAAAATCTCCCATTTATACTGAAGAACCTATTCCAAAGCCAAAGAGCAACTTGCAAGAGATTTCGTGCACGCTGAAAAAAGGAGCAGGGGGAGAACAGCAAATCTTAAGAGCTTGGTGATCCATGGTATCCCAAGTATTACCATAGCCCAACTGCTATTTCAGAATTTATGCTTCATGAAAGATTATCAGTGACATCTAGATGAAGATGTATACTTAACCTCAGCCTCTGTCCTGCACCTATTACTGACAAAGATTTCTTCTGTGCTGAATGATTCCCCAAATTACCACCTTTACTCTAAACTTTTCTCTCCATTATGCAGTGACTAGCAATAAAGAGCAATGAGTAATAGCCTTTTGTCTACAGCAGTTTATGGTGGGCATGTCTGGCAACCCATATTACTTCATCAGCAATTTCTCATCAGCCTCTCCCAGTCCAGAATGAAAACTGAACCCTCAGTTTTTAGTGAAGTCCTTGTATTAGCAGCAGCCATGGATACTCATCCAAACCTTTTCCTCACTTATGTGGAGGATGGCCTATTTCAAATTAGAAATTATGGAGACAGTTCAATTCAGTGAATAGGAAGATTAAGTGTATCACTGTTGCAAATAGATTAAACAAAAATCTGCAAATGACTCGTGCTAAACAATACAAACATGTTTCCCTAAATATGAGCAACAGTGTTTGCAAAATTGGCTTGACTCTTCATTTACATGAAACTGGTCTGCATGATGCCTACCTATTTTTATGATGTAAAAACTTTTAAGTTATTTCTACCAACTTTTATTTCTAAAAATATATAGTCTCTATTTAAAATTGTACTCCTGAAAGAAGCCTCAAGTTCTACCTCAGAAAGAAAATGTGTAAGACTTTGACAAGATTGAATGCTACTGGAGAGAATGATAGATGTTTACTTACAAACTTTTTAAATTCATGTGAGAGTGATGTGAGCTATTGAAAACAAAACAAAACAAACAAGAAATTGTCCACTAAAACAGTAGGTATACAAACAATGTGAGATATGAGAGTAACTTACCCTGCTCTGTAGAAGGATTTCAAAACTCGATTGCTAACAAAATCAGTGTTAAGTAAAAAAATGTCTCTTTAGATGACAGTTATCATGGACAAGAAAAGCCACTTGAATGTTCACCCCTCTAAGTTAAGGGATCTTAAGTTACAACTGCTTGTATCTCCTGGATGTGCTGACCCAGCGCAGAGCCACTAAGGCTGATGCATGCTGTTTAGGTAGAGTCAGCACCCACTTGGTCCTGTGGCCATCACCCCAAGTGTTAGTATGTGCTGTTTGCCAAATGACAGCTCTGCACTCAATGATGCAAACCAGCCTGGGAGTAAGCAGTGAGAAGAGGAGAGAGAGGGGTGTGCAACAGCAATGTTCCCTATTCCTTCTCTAGAGAATGAGCAGAAATGTGGGGTGAACTAATCCAATACATTCTGCCAGCAAAGCACAGCCCAGTGCTTTTAAAATCTCTAATGTGAGGTAGGACAAATGAGAATCAGAGCAGCTTTGAAAAAAGAAAAGAAAGAAAGAAAGAAAGAAAGAAAGAAAGAAAGAAAGAAAGAAAGAAAGAAAGAAAGAAAGAAAGAAAGAAAAAAAAAGAAGAAAGAAAAACATGGTAAATAGTCTCCCAGACACAGCAAGATCCAGCCTCCTAGGAGTGAAGACTTTGAGCTAAGAAGAGAAAGAAAATCTCCTCAGGGAAAACCTTCCCCTACACTACAGGGCAGATCTCCTCCACTGCTTGATGATTGCATCCTGCCAGTCATGAATATCCTCACCACCTATCAGATCAAATACATGCTTGTAAGATCAAGAAATAAACATGACAGCAAAGCATGCAACTAAGTTATTCTTGTTCCAGAAATGTATAAAAGCAGTTTAACTTCAGTGCTACTCAACTTCTTACTGTTAGTGTGATTATTGCAATTTCTGCCTAAAATCCTGCTTTTAATTTTCTTTCCTTTTTTTTTTTTTTTTTTTTTCATTCTACTGCTTTCACATCATTCCCACAGATTCTATTGTCTGGCTATCTTTCAGCAGGACTAGTCTAAGAGAGAACTATGTGTTCACTACGAATAGCAGTTACAATAGAAATCCTGACATCAGATTGGCACTTCTGAGATTTTTAAAGAAGTTTCCTATAAAGATCTCACATAGTAGATAAATTTCACATTCATATCCTGTGATTTATTTCTATTCTAATTTGGGAGTGAAGCTTGTTCAAATAAGTAAATTTCAAATAAAAAAATATTAAATGCAAACTTTCTTGAAGCTTTGCCTCCATTCCATAAGGTTAAAAGCTTCTGGAAGGGGTGAAATGACAAGGCTGGAGGTGTTGCATTGCCTTTGGCACACTGAGAAAAAATTTATCTGCCCATGAAACTTGAATGAAGAAAATCTGTCTCTTTCACTCAAGTTGGCTAGTAGTTATAGGGTACAATCACATGAAATATTTTTGATTAACATTAAACACATACTTATTAACTTGAGAGGTCAGGTTGAGCATTCTGAAAGAAGGTGACCCAAAAATCATGTAGCAAAAACATTCATTCCTTCTTACCCACACCTCCCTGTGGTATTAAAGTTATATAAGCGCATACAAATTACTTTGTCCACCTACAAGTGTTTTGTGTGATTTTTTTTTTAATTATAAGAATGACAAATAATGATAAACTATGATCCATAGTTTAAAAATAAAGAAAAAAAATGAAGATGGAATACCAGTCAAAATACTTTCTTGGCGAGTCTTTTTATCTTCTCCTTAGGACAACTAGCAAATCCCCTCAGTGATATCAAATCATTCTGCTATCATGGCAGTCATATCAAATCATGTTTTCTCAGGTCACAAGAAAAAAAAATCCTACTTTGGAATATTTTTGTTGTTGTTGTTGTTTGTTTTTTGCTTATCAAGAAGCAGTAATGCATATTAGATGGATCAAATGACATCTGGTTTTCAACAGGCACCTTGGTAACTGGTTTTCTTGATTCTTAAGGGATGCCCAGTGACAAGAACATTCTGGAGAAATAAGCCCTTCAGTGCATGCAGAAAAGAGGAAAGACTCATTTATAAGGAAAATGGTAACTAATAAATGAGATTCAGCTTTATCACTCTTACACAAAGTGTTTCAGAGACTGTTATTTAATCTGAATATAACCGTTCCCCACCTATAAAGCGGGAGTAATGATCTGAGCTTGATACGATTTCTTTTATGTGCGGAACTGTTTTGGCTAGGTGTGAACTTGCCATTAACATAAGAAAGGGATCCTACTCAAAATGGACATGGATGTGTTCATATGTAAGATGTTTTAGTTTCTCAGTCTGTTTGTTTTTGTTATTTTTGTCTACTTGCTTTTGATTTTTTTGAAGTTTCCCACCAAAAAAACAGCAATAACAACTACAGAACAACATCTATGTGAAATATACACAAAACTTCATTTGTTACCATAATTTGGTATTTGTTCCTCCCCCTGAAATAATATTTCCTGACTATCTTGACTTCTCATCAGACAGGGTCAGCAAGGGCACACTCATGCTTTGTTCTCTGTCCACTGTGCAGACTCTCCTTTTTGACAGCAATTATTACTAGCCACCTCGTCCAAGCCAGCAGCATGTGCTTGTGTGGTGGAGCACTCTAGCAGGGCTAGGGATGTGTTATCAGAAGCTGTGTCATCAGGACAGGATGCCTTCCCCCCACCTCCTGTTTTTGAGCCTGTCTTTGGCATCCTGTACCTGGTTTGAGGACTCCTCAGTGCAGAGTTTAATTTATCCTCTATTGCAGGGCTTTTTTATTTAAAATAAATAAATAAATAAATAAAAAGAGGGGACCTCATGTATTCCATAAGATTCATTATTTGTTCTAATGCAGAGAACTCTCTGATTAAACACATAGGTGTGGATCCAGTGCATAATATTAAATCAAACATCCCTTGCATTTTAATTAAACTTATTATTAAAATAAATATGGATGATGCTGAAAAAATGCATCATATTTTAATTATCATAAGGAACAAATGCTTTTAATTAACTGAACAGAAAATATGTATCTTTTTTTCTTTTCAATAATTCAGTCACTTGTGTAGATATGGGATATTTTTAAACCAGAAAATAAGATAAACTCTGTTGCAGAATGCCATCTATAAAACAAGTTTACAGAACTGTGACTTTTCTAGTTTTGTTGCAGGAAACTTTTGCACTGAGTGTTGTCTTGATTTTCAAGCTTAAAAAATGCATGAAACTAGAATACTTTGAATCCATGACCTAAAGTACTTTAGTTTTGATACTTCAGACCCTCCAACTTCTTCATCTAAATTTTTGATAAAGAGAAGGGGCAGCTGAATCAGACCAGCTCCTCTGTGCAAACCACTGGAGCTTCACTGTCTTCTTATGGCAATTCGCTTGTATGAACCATCATGGCTGGGCCACTTGTCTCCTTGGAGCATTGATTCAATGCTATGCAGCAATGGTCATAGCTTTTTGCAGAGAGTAAACATGCCTACTGGATGTTAGGTAATTAAAAAAAAAAAAAATCATGAGAAGAAAAAATGCCACAAATGATAATTTTAACATAAATCACAGTTTGTGTTGCTGCAAGGAAGGAGGGGAAAAAATGAAATACCTTAAACCCATTAGAAGAATCCTATTTAAAAAGCAGACTTTTAACCAATACTATAAAGAGGAGGAAAAAAAGAAAAGAAAAATCAGTTAACAGATTACAAGCAGAACATCCACCTTCATCATTATTTCATAAGAATTTGATATCTTATCTGATCGAAGTCAATTCTTTTAAAATGTAATTGGTTAAAAGTCAGACATTCTATCTTGCTTTAATTATGCAATTACTGTGGGAAAAGTAATGAGATGACAGTGAAAATCTGCTTAATTGTTCTGGAACTGTTGCTGACTTCATATTTAATCATGTCTTGTTCCTTCTGTTCAGATGTGAACTTTCCCATGGTGCACAAGGGACTTTGCATGGTGGAGGCTTTTTGAGTCACAGGGAATTAATGGGATCTTCCAACAATGGAGGGGAACAGAGGATTCAGTACGTTTAATAATAAATTTGTCACCATTTCCAGATATAAATTATCCTCATTTATTTGAGAGATTTTGAGTATTGTTTTCACTTAAGGATTTTCCCTTTCCCTTTCCCTTTCCCTTAAGACATTAGTTAGTTAGCCTGCTGGGGGCACTACCACCAGGATTAAGGAATTTTTTGGAGGTTTTTGAGCAAAATCAAGAAAGGACCTCAGCTACATATCCCTCACCAGGTGTGTGGTTCTTGTGTTGAGATGTTACCAGATGCTCTTCTCCTTTCCCCCTTTTTTGGGGGGAGAAGTTTGTGTGGGGTGGGGATGGAAATGATTTCTATTGAAGTATTTTTACTTATGACATTTTTAACAAAAAAAAAAAAAAAAAAAAAAAACTACCTGAAGATAAATGACAGTCAGGCTTCATTACTATAGTATCCAAGATCTGAGTTAATTATGAAGGTACGGAGGCACACATTAAAATAGTTGGTAAAAGATAATATATCATACAGAAAACACAGGAAGGGAAATGAAATCCTGTGTATACAGCTGAATTTCCTGCATTCCCTAACAGCTGTTTTGCTTTTCAAGGCTTATCATATGTCCAGCAATGCTTTCCCTGAATAAAAGGACATTTTCTTTTAGGAAAAATTGCTTTGTGATGTATGCAGATCTGTTATACAGTTTGTTACACGGTACTGAAAGACGACCATTTTACATCTGGCAGATGCAGTGTGATGCAGCTGTGTGGAAAAACAGGCTGAGGTGAAGAGGGATCTGGGTAACAACACTGCCACTGGTGTTTGAAAGGCAGTGAACAAAGCACTGACAAAATTGCGTCCTCTGCCTGACAAGAGGCAGGTCTGGTAGCAACAGATCCCAGGGATCTAAGCAATTACAATATCATTAAATATTGAGGAAAAGTGTGATAAGTAAAGGATTTGACAGCCTTGAAAGAACCCTGGTCTTCCAAGAAACATACTGACCAAGGTCTGTTCCCATTACCTGATGTTCCTCAACAGTCTAATACTTTCTTTACATCAGCCTGAAGCAACATGCGACTTCCTGAACTTTCATTTCTTAATGGGGAGGGATGCTGCCCATTTGCTGGTGGTCCCCAGACAGTCAGATAGTTCTTGGCAGCCAAGGTCCAACCTAAAACTCATCAAAATCATGGTGCTTTGGCTTTGTCCCCCAAATGGACATGAATAGTATCAGCCCCAGAAGGACCATCATCAGGGCAGGATCCTCCAACAACCCCAGTGTGGCAGCTGCACAATTACACATCATCCTCTGATCGGAACCATTGTGCCTCTTTGGGAAATCCACTTAGCTCCCAGTAAAGGCCTGATTTTTCTTACTTAGGCTAGCACCTTCTCCCAAGCAGATGTTTGCACAGCACTGAAGACATTGGCTCTTGCTGTGAAGTGTTCACAATTTAAGATCACCTGTTAAAGAAGAGTAAGTTAACTGAAGAGTAATGAATAAGAGAAAAGTCAAGTCTGATTCACTTAAACTCTTCCATCAGCAGCTGGATTTTTAAATGGACTAATTTTCAAACAATATCTAAACAAACCACTGGCAATACTGTTGTCATTCATTTCAGTTGCAAAAAGTGTTATTTTATAGTTTTTAAATATTTAAACTATTTCTAGTTGACTTCTTTAAAAATATAAAATATTAAATATGTCTATTTAAATACACTAAATATAGAGATAGGAAAGAAATGCCAATTTCTACTTTATGCCTTTCCAAAATAAATTTCGAACATAAACCTTGAAATCTTGAACAAAATACTAAATATTTATCTTAATTTATATATATATATCAGTATTTTTCTTTCAAAATACTGAAAAGCAAAAGAAAAAATACATAAAGGAACATGGTCTATAGAATGAAAATAAATTGATTTTGTTCACTTGTTGTGACCGGCTTTTTTTTTTATAAATGAACATTTGCTTCTTGATTGTTTGCATATCATGTAGTTAGGTTCTTTCTGTGGCAGCATTTGGAGGATCAGCATTCTCCTCTTCTCATACGCTTCCATTTCTGGACATGTTAATGCCTATTTTGTATGTGCAGAGTCAGAGGACTTCAGAAAAGTTATGTGATAAATGTCTGGTTAGATTACAGCCCTCTTTTCTTTTCCTTTAAATAGTGGTCAGGGCCTGTCAATGGTAACATGTAAAGGGAATTATTGCTCTTTTAGCACTCTTTCCATATCATTGCATAGGAAACAGAACAAACCATCAGCTAGAGATGCTGTTTTAATTTCCAGTTCCCTTAACGTACTGTATCTGTATAATAGAGGAACAATCACGGAGCTGGCAGCTGTTTTCAATCCTTCATGTTTTGCAGACCAAGGGTATTCTAACTGCAAAAGCATTTATGTGCCAACAGAAAGTCACATATGATTCATATCAGCTATTCCCCAACAGTTCTGTAAGAAAAATAATTGTCAGTGCAAGTGGCTGTGAAAGGATTTCCTGATTAATAATTATGAGACATTTCAGCCTATGGGTGAGGAAACACATTACTTAGTTTATGAGGACAAAGATACCACTGGTTATGAGGCTATAGCAGTAGCAGAATTTGATCAAAGCTTCTCATCCAGACCTGTAAACCTGAACTGATATCCTCCAGGATGAAGGACCACAGCTCATGTGAGAAGCAAAGGAGTGCAAGAGCCAGGGATGGCGCGCACACGTCTGCTGCTCTGAGCAGCTGCTCACCTTGTGCGAGTCCACTACTGTGCAAAACAATCAATTCTCTCTCTAACACCAGCGTATTTAAATGAATGCTGGTTTTGTTTACTTGTGTGTTTGCTTGCAATATGGCTGGGAAACCCCTCAAATACTTTAAGCCTGGGTTCCTGATGGGCTCTTCATTGCTTTTACAGCTCTGTCTTCTCAGTTATTCCCATAAAGATGGAGCTTCTCTCAGGGGAGACAAGGTTAAAAATTAAATAGACATGACATGAGTCAAAATGAATTTGGCATTCAGAAGAAGGTTGCTGCAAATGCCCTGTCAAGGGGCACAATGAGTGAAGCCCCATTATACTAATAGAATCTTGTAAAATGTGATATATTTTGATAGCAGAAAAGCTGGATAATCCATCGTGTCTCAGAGAGCTGAAGTAGGGATACAGTTTCCCCTATCCCACTGTGTGTTCTCACCTGCCCACCTGCTTGAGGCTCAAGCACCGTACACAAGCAGTGCTCTTGTGCAAGTGTTGTGGATTCAGAGAAGTGCAAGGTGTCCCACCATGTGTGCTGGGAAAGGCAATGTGCTCACAGGTGTTAGCAAACAGGAGGGTGAACAAACATCTCACACACCCTGCCCGTCTGCATTTTGTGAAGTTTTTGTTACATGTGTGTCCTCCTAATGTGCATTCCACTTTTTAGTGCAGATCAGTAGTTGAGAGTGAGCAGGGAAACAGTGGAATGCTGTTCGTATGCCACAGTGACTAGCAGGGCACATGCAGCACAAACTTTCTTTCTCCCCACACCAACCCATGTGCAGATCTCTACCCTTCCTTTCCTCATGTGGGATATAAGCCAGGCCAGGTTTCTGACTCCTCCACAACAGCATACCTCGACCGAGTGGTCCATAAGCCAGACAAGGCAAAAAAAATTGAACAACAGTCTACTGTGAGCAGAGATATTCTGGGTGAAATTCAGAGAAGTTACAAGATTTAAGTTTGTGCCAACCACAAAAAGTAGCTGGGCAAATAAGTCAGTTTCCCTTCTCATTTCATCTTATTATTACTACTGATTCCTTCCTTTCTTTCTTCCCTTGTTACAGGAACTCCCACACCCAGAATGTCAGTTTCATGTTAATGCCACTTTCACCAACATTTAATAATGTGATTCACCAGAACATTTAGTAAAGTGCATTTAACTGTAGCTACAGCTGAAAACTATTCCTCTTTAGAAAGCATTTGAACTCAAGCTTATCTGGAAGTCAGAAATAATGTTAGTAGAACTTAATTGAATATGTTCTTAAAAAGTTAAGGTTACATGCAGCTGGAAAAACCCTAGTCATTTTTCATTTTTGTCTCTGTCCTCCAGGTTTATTAGCCCCTTTAGTTTGTGTTTAAAATTCTGTCCCCTTTTATGCCATTTTCTGCAAATGTCCCATTTTGCTCAAAAGGATTTTCCAAACGACTGCTTTCAGGGCCTTGCAATAGGGTCAGACTGATTTTTGTTATTCCAGCCACCTAATGTGTGAAATAAAGACTTGAGACTTTCTACTTCCCAGAGTAAGGCCCATAGTATCTGTGGGATTTAATCTAAAATATAAAGAATTGGGTTATTCTCTAAGGTTGAAAAGGCAAAGGTGATATCAGACGACACACAGCAAGATGAAGTACATTATTTCTAGGGTACCAGCAGGAAGGATATGCTTGAGCTGGCTTTAAAAGCAGCTGTAGCTACCACTGAGTGTTAATCTTTTCTCTGGAAGATAACTAAGCAACCTAAATAAAAAATTTCGGCAGACGTGAGTTTACAAAATTGAATTACGGACTATATTTTCTCAGAATGATTCAATTCAAACACAAAGAGGCTTAACTTGTGCTATAAACTAGACAAAGTCCTTTAGTCATTATCTGCAGGAAAATATAATTCATTTTCTTTTTGCTATCAACAATTAAGGTCCTATGACAACTGGGTATTCTGTGAGAATTCTGCTAATATCTGCAGCTAATTTTCAGCGTGGGCTCTTTAGCAGATCAAAGAGAAATCAGTACAGGGTAGCTCATCACTATCTTGATAGCAATATTGAGTTTGTCGCTCCTTCACTTATTAACATGCACAGAGTCAGCAGTAGGGACAACCCAAGGACTTTATTTTTTAACTTTCTAATGAAAAGAAAGGATGCACAGACAACTACTTCAAATAATATTGTGGATATGCATTTGTACATGTGTGCCCATATACATGCTCCCCTATACAACCCACCCCAAAATTTGTGTGTGTGAGCACATTTTACATATAACCATATATATATGAAATATAATTAATTGGAATATAGCTTTAGGATGCCGAGTTCTTTAAAACCTGTTGAAATTATTCCTTTGATTTGGTGTAGAGATGTAGAGAAGATCTAGTGTGGATGTAGGATCATTTAGTATGATTCTGTGTCAGTCGCAACTGCAATGATATGAACTGAGAAACAGCTATTCCATCAGCCTAGTATTTCTTACTGCATCTAAACTTCAGTTCAAAATGCTCTGCATAGACCACACACATCAGCCACATCACTTCAGAGAATATTTACATATAAGGCCATAGACACCTCAGTATTTATGTTAAAATGCACTCTGTTAGAATGTCACCAAGCACCAGTGTTGAAAGAGAGCAAAATACAGAAGCAATGGCATTGTGAAGTCTAGCTTAAGACAAGTAGATTCCACAAGAGGTTTCAGGATGGAAAGTTCTTTCGGAAGTTTTGGAGGATGTGTAATTGACTACTGCTGCTTCAGTGATCTTCAGACAAGACCTGAACACCTCAGTCTACGATGAAGCCTGATGGGAGCCACAGTATGAGTTAGAGGAGGTAAGGAGAGGAGGCTACACAGCTGCTAATTCCTCAGGCAGCCCTTTGGATACACGCAGCAGCAGAGGATGCTAATGGAGACAGGACAGGGGATGAATGAGCTGCAAAACTTTACCAACCTTCCCTTGCTTGCACCCAAGAAGCTATGTAGATGCTAAAGACAAACAAACAAACAAATCCAGAAAATATGTTTACTACTTGTATATAGCTCTGCAATATGATGGTAAATTTAATATAAAATAAAACAAAAACAGAAGCCTTCATCTTTCTGCAGATTTACAGAACCATCCAACAGAACATAATCAATGTGATCCTGTTATGGAGCTCACAGAAAATCCAAAGAGATAGCAACAGTATTATATCTTGCAGGATTTTAGGGTAACAACTATAAAACTCAGCTACATTCCTTGAGAAAGCTGGTGATCCCACAGCTATTAAAAGCCACTCAACCCCCATCTGAGATCCATGCCATGTTCTCTCTTTTACTGTACATCAGATCTGAGAGCTTGTTAAAAGTTGTGTTTGGCTTTTTTGGTTCACTGTGCTGTGAAGCACTGGTCTTGAGCCTAATTTGGTATTTGGGCCCTGCATTGCTATCATCTCTGTAATTTGGGAACGATCTCTCGGATACTATTAATAAATACATTTTCTCCCTTTTCTACTCTGGGAGCCAATTGGTAGAGGATATAAGGAATGGTACCTCCTCCCTCTTTCCCTGTGGGCTAGTTAAAATATCTTTTGAGTACTTAGAAAATCTTTGGGTAACCAACATACTTCTATTGCTAGGTCTCCAGAATGTGTTTCTGTTGTTTTGTTGTGTTGTGAATTGTTTTGTTCTGTTTTGTTTTTCTAAGATTAAAAAATTAGTTAAGAATACCACCCAGGAATCTGCCCCACGGCAGTGTGGTGGTGGGTAGCAAAGTACCTCTAATAGTTGTCTCCTCTGACGGTTTTGAACTTCTCCCCTAACCCTGTGAAAACCTAAAAAAATGATAGAACATTTGAAAGAAATATGCCTTGACCCTGGCAATGCCAGAGTTACAGCTTGCCACTCTGTGCTTAGGCCTGGCCTTTGCCTATCAAATAGTAGACAACTGTATTCAGCACCCTCAAGGGGAAGAGAAGGTCTCTGGGTCTGATGACAAGATCACAGGCACTATGGCTAAATCAGACAGCCAAACCTCGATGGTATTTGTTGCCCCTGTGATCAGGAAGAAACAATTTCATGTGTTTCTTTTCTTCAGAAAACGTCATCTCATTTAGTCAGCGAAAAAGAAGCATCTCCTATGAGGGAACAGGAGGAAGAATTAGAAGAGGCAGGCTGCTCTGCAGAAGTGCACCCTCCTCCCTGTCCTGTTAACATCCAGATGCGAGGTCTGCAGGGTGAACCAAGATCTTCCCTCCTGTAGAGGGGATTCAGCCAAATCTGAATAAATGGCATCTGCTTAGTATTTCTAATATTTTCAGGGAAATAAACAGAAAAATATGAGCATGTTGTTTCTGATTACAATTCGAAGTATTTATTGTTAATTTATTGTTAACATAATTTTGAAAATTAAGTTTTTGTCTTTATTTGTACATTAATCAGTGCCTGGGATGACTCCTGGATACTGAAAAACAACTGGCAATATGAGTGATTTATTAGGTCGTTCCCTGGCATGGCTTCAGCCTCTGCTAACCACCAGGTTACCATGGCCGGAGCCACTGGCCATGCTATTGCAGCAAGGGAGGTCCGGGGACTATTGCTAATTGACAGTTTCCATGCAACCATCTTGGCCTGCACACAACGAGAGTTTGTTATCATCAGCCATGGTCTGTTGCATGCCAGGTTATGTAAGTCTACAGGGATGTTTCCAAGTGTACTTACTTTTCTGGTTTAGACACAGCCTTTTATTTCTAGCTCCTTGATAAAGACTGAAGTGTTGGGAGGAACTCTGTATAACGAGCTATATGTTTGCCTCTTTACCATATACTTTCTTGTTGTATGTATCTACAAAACAGCCCTTGAAAAGCCTTTCACTAGTCAGTTTCTCTGATAACCCTTACAGGCTTTTCAGGGATTTCTTTTCTAAACACCAACATTTTTCTAGGAGGTACGTTAGCTCTTTTTTTCCTGCTGCAATGACTGAGGATAGAGCACAAGCTTTAGTAATCAGTTGCACCACCAAGGACATTGCTCATTCTTTTCTGTATAAATTGTTCTAGTCAAAAGGGTTGAAGATATTTTTCCCTCAGTCAGGATGCCAGTGGCACATGGTGTAGCCAGCAGATTTTCTCCCTGGGATCTATGGCAGAGCAGAAAGTGGCCCGATGGGGTGATTCTAAGCAGGAACTCTGTTTTTGCTAAGTTTCCTAGCCAGACAGCTAAGGAGAGTTACATGTGTCACCAGAAGGCACAGAGGATGCTCTTGCAGTCACTGAATCAGGATGTTCATCCTGTCCTTGTTGTTCAGAGGCTGCCTACAGGTATGATACAAGTAGGATATACTATGGATCCTCGTAAGGCCAAGTCCTTCAGGATGGTTTACACAGAGCTGACAAATCCCAAGACTCAGCATTCTCTGCTAGTATGCATGGGAGCAGAAAGATGTTGTGCAAGTATTGCAGTGGGATGAAATCTTGCTTTGATTCTTCTGCTACCACCTGGTAATATATGAAAGGCATAAATGCAGTGGAAGAGTAAGGGGGAATGTCTCATGTATCTTGGAAAAAGCACAACTGAGCTAAAACCTAAGGCTCATTTCACACAAGAGTAATGTATTTTCCTCTTCAAAATGAAACACAAGACTTCACTGTGTGCACATTATTATAACATCTGTTGTAGGTTTGTATCTTGTCCTGGGAAACATATATTGTCCAAATAGCTACTGAAATCAAAGGAGACCAAAGAAAAAAAGGAAAATAAAAAAGTCCAGGAGGATAATATTCTACCAGGAAAGAAAATAGAGAGACAAATGTTAATTGTTGGGTACAGATTCTTCTTTTTTCTTACAGAAATCTTGCAATTGTTAAATGCAGTGAGAAAATTGTCTTAGATTGCCATATGAGCAAGTAAATCATAAATCTGGATTGCAGAAAAAACAAAGATTGTACACACAAAAAATTCCAAAAGCACACAGATGAGCACTGCTTTGTTAAAACGCTCATCTCTGGTATGATAAATTGCAATCATAACTCTAAGCCTTATGGGGCTTATGTAGCATAGCTCATAAATTAACATTCTGCTCTCCAAGTGTCACTGCTAGAAAAATTGTACAGTGAGTTGTGCTAACAAGCGGTGTGAGCAAAGAAGAAACGAAAATATCTAAGATTTCTGATATTTTAAAAATATTACTATAGAGATTATTTGTATAGCTTTAGAAAGCTTAAAAACATAAGTTGCTAGGTTCAAGCTGTTGAATATCCATTTAGGGTCATAGTGAAAAAGGATGGGTTTCAGAAGTGCAAATTTTCACCTAGGGTGAACACTTCTGAAACATCAGGGCACATTTAGATTTCAGTGTGATTCTAATGTAAAGTTGGTATTTCTGCTTAAAATAATACTGCTTAGCATCCTCCACTGTAACTTGGGTATACAGCCTTGATAAACTTTAACAGAATGTCATCTTTCACCCTTGTATTTATTTTCATTCATTGTGAACCTGAGTGTTTCTGTGCGATAATATGAAAAAATAAATAAATTAATTAAAACTGAAACCAAAAGTTTCTCCACAGTTTCCAATCTAATTCCCAATACAGTAGAAAACTCTGATTTCTGGATTGAACAGATTATGGATCTACTTTTTGATTTATCCATGAAAATACTGCTTACAAGCCTCTAAAAAAAACTACTTATACATATGAAAGATTATCATCATTTGTGTCCTGTAAAAGGTTCCAGTGCAGTAGATGCTGTGAGGGAAAAAAAAAAAAAAAAAAAAAGCAGAGGTATTGACATAATCACTGAAAGGACAACATGGGCTAACATGAGGATGAAAACCAGATGATTAGCAGAGGGTGGCAGATGAAGTGATTAGCTGATATGGGTGGCAGGTTAAGTGATCTGGTTTCTGAAAATATGGCCTTAAATTTCCAGAAACCCAGTTTCAAAAGCTTTATATATTTTTCAGACTTCAAAAACGTAGAATTTTAAGGGGGCATGGAAGAAAGTAATTGAAGAAAGTTTTTTTCACTTGTGTGTGAATCAATAATATTGTGACTGGAGGCATGGAAGGCTTCTCTGAAGGCAAAAGAGGCCACAGTCACAGACTGACCAGGTAACACCATCAGCTAACCAAGTACCAGCCAACAGACAAGGTAGGGGCATGCCATGCAAGGTCTCTAAAAGCTCCAACATTTAGATTTTTTTATGAGATGAAGATAGAATCAGTGGAAAGAGACAGAAAAGGCATGAAACAAATGAAACAATGGGCAAAGAAAAGTTTACAGTAACAACCTTATTATGCATGAGGAGGACACTTCTGCATTTCTCACGGCTATGAAATATATCACAGTAGTTAGCCTAAGTTCTGAAGACATAGCCTGAAATAATTGTAGCGCTGTGGATAGATGGCAGAGGATGTGTTTTTAGAAGGCAGAGTGTGAAAGACTTCAGTTGCAACACTTTCTTCATAAGGAAATAGTTAAAATACTCTGGGATTTTACTCCTCATGGCATTCCTACAGGAAAATCTGCATGGCAGCATGATAAATATATTCGTGTTTCATTTTAGTCTTAATAGAAATGTTACGTTTGTACAATTCTCTCAAAGTGAAAAGCAAGAAACAGTTTGATCCTTGGTGATCAAACTGAACTTCAAAATAACAGCCTTCAAATAAAGACTAAATGCTCTTTCAAGCAATTAGTTGTACTGAAGTAGAAATTAATGACTAGTGAAAGATATAACGGGCCATAAAATATATTGAAGCAGCAGACTAAGACTAATCAAAGAATCATATAATAATTTAGGTTGGAAAGGCCCTTAAAATCATCAGCTCCAACCATACAACCTAACAATACACAGGCCACCACTAAACCATGTCCCTAAATGTCACACCCACACATCTCTTAAATACATCCAGGGATGGCAACTCCACCACTTCCCTGGGCAGCCTGTTCCATGTAAATACCATGATTAATAAAAAGAATTTTAGCAAAGCTTTTGGATGACACTTTGCATGAACATATACTTAATTTGCAGCCTCAGAACAATGAACCTGAAAAGTACTCTGGAAAACAGAACATACAGGTGAACTGTTGTTTCGGGTGCCCCATTTTTTTTTCTGGATCAAGAAGGTTGTCTGCAAAGTTAGGGGAAACAAAGAGAAGGTTGTTGCAGCAGGCAAAAGATGAGCTCAATACACTTAAACTTTGTTGTTGCTCATGTTATGGCAGGGAAACAAGCAAAGACTAAGTGACCTCTTTCAAATTAGGGTGCTCAGACTAGGGTGCTAATGGTGGCCTCATCTTCAACTGGCATGTGACAAAACCAAGTCCCAGGTCTGTTAAAGAGGTTGCCCATTTCAGTTTTCACTGAGATCATGATTCTGAATTGCTTTTTTCAATTTTGTTTTCCTCTTCAGTGTATCCTGAATGCCTAACTGTCAGTCTTGTGTCTTTTAACTTCTGTGAAGAGGCACGCTTTTAATTATGAGTGAAAAATGAAAAACCTGTAGCACTGTCAGGCAACTGCATCAGTGCCTATGACATAAACATATGTCTTGTATAAAAACCCTTAAGTCCTTAATAATCTCTAAGAGAAAGAATGCACAAGGTTACCACCCTTCCATACATTGATGCACATTTAGCACATACTGAAATCTATACGTCAGTATACAATAGTATGTGTCCTATATGATCTTAATAAAATATATATTTATAGATTATTGTACCTGTCCTAGCTGAACTGAATAATCTTGTTCCAAACATGTAGGCTTTAAATCTTCATTGCATGTTCTCTACAACTACAGCTTTGCCTTTATTTATGAGGAGACGGTAGAGAAGAGAGGGAGAAGAAGTAAAGGACAGAAAGATGGGAGGAAAGGCAAGGAGTGTGAAGAGAGAGTTGTGGCTGGCTGAGCTAGGACTCAGTCTTTACAGTTGCCTTGTGCGTTTCTAGTTGAAAGTCCCTGGAAAAAAAAATCATCTTCAAAAACCTCAGTAGGGAGTACCCAGACACTCCACCAATACAGCTAATTTTTCACATTGGGTCATTGCCACTCCACCACACAAGATAAAGTGCTGAAGTGATTTGTTATAGTCAGCAGTAAACTCACTATCAGGCTTAATAATTATTAAATTATTGTTCTAATTTTAAATTTCTAACCAACATTGTAAAACATTTACTAAAATGGCCCAAGATAAATCTCATCCTATTTTCTTACCAAAACGTGGGCTTTGAGACCCTCCCATGACACTGGTTTTTAGAAAGTATTAACTTCATATAAAATCTCAATATTTATAAACCCTGTTCATGCACTGTCTCATATATTCAGTGTGATGTAAACAAAACAGAGAACATATTCTTTTTCATGTGACTTACTATCCCACTATAAGACAAAAGGGAATGTGTGGGTGCAAAGACACATGGGATTTAAGGAAATGGAGTATTCATATTGTTTAACTTCACAGATGTTAAGAGGCTAACATATTAATTTTCCCTAATAACCCTAAAGAAAAGGAAAGTCTCCAAAAGCCATCTTACAAGTAACACACAACACTATCATCTTATGCTGGAGCTTTCCCCTAACACCAATGTTACAGGAAACCTCCAGTAGCCAGGTCTCTAACTGTACACAGCACATTTAAACAGCTATGAGAATACCCTTGGAAAACAGCAACACTCCTTACTGTTTGCCAGGAGACACACTGGACAAAAGCAGTGATTACCCCATTCCTGTCAAGCTGTTGTTTGTTTGTTTGTTAGTTTGCTTGTTGGTGGTGCTATTATTATTAATATTATTTAATTATTTATTTTTGTAAGCATGACAAAAAGGAAAAGTTCAGGAGAGAGAATGGAGTAAGAAATGATAGGGATGTACAAACTCAGGAAGGTGTTCACACATCTCTTGGAAAACTGGTTGAATAGGGAAAGATGCTCAGACCTGGAGATGACAGTGATTCTCTAAAGACATCACATGCCCACCACATCCACATGCTATTGTCACACCCCATTTTGTATGTATAATATCAATAAGCTAAAGTGCTTGGATCCAAGCAGACACCAAAAGTACAACATCAGTTAACTTAAACAATGCTGTGAAACTTGTCACTGACCACACTCTCTTCTGCAGATTGCCAGTGTAAAGGCAGACTCCCCAACATGAGGATGCAAATTAACGTGTACAGTCTTCTGCAAAAGAGAGTGATGCAGGAGAGCTCCTTTGATTTCCTTTCTGCACTTCTATGAGTTTTTCTGTTGAGCGCACATTGTGTCATAGAAATAATTCCACTGAAAACATTACTGGGTACCATCTCACCCTCATCTTCAGCTATAGCCTGAGCTCTCTACCATGAATAACAATTCCTCCAGCTTGTGTCATCTGGACATTGATCATTACTAATATGAAGATGCAGAGGAGTAAAGTATGCTTCTTCATTTCAAGGATTCAGTGTTCATACTGAGTATTTCCATGCTGTAAACAAGTGCACTTGATTTAAAAAAAAAAAAAAATCAATAAAATAAATAACTTAGCAGTAGCCAATCCATTTCCAGTGTTTTTAGTCATCTGGTTTCCCTGTCCCCACACTCAGAGTCTCTAATAACATGTTAGCTGCAGCATTACATTGTGCTTTTTACAAATGGAGATACAACACTCTCGAAGAAATAAAGCATAGCTACCTAATTTGTCTTCCATTTCCAGAAGGAAGCACAGAAAACTCTCATAGGATAGGATATGAATGGTGCTGAAGTCTGGAGACTGTATAATCTTATCTAGCTAGTCAATGCATTAGCTATACTAACTCACTTGATGATAAGCTAAATTAAATAGCAAAAACACATTTTATATGGGATATTGTCTTGCCTTGCCTTTTGCCTTGCCTTGTGTTCTATCTTCTGCCAAGTACAGAAATCAAAAGGCACACAGCATCACAAAGAAATGATTACTCCACTCTTTCTAAACCATATATTTTTTTTTATTAGAAAGCCTCATATATATGTAGCTAACAAAACCAGAAAAAGATGCTTAGTATATTATTTACAAAGAGAACAAGACCTACCACTAAATATGAATGAGCTTTAGAAATGAAAAATTATCCATATCAAGGAAGTATCACAAATCTTAAATCCTTTTTTGAAAGATTTCTATAAAAATTTTTGTAATAGAAGTTAAAATGGAGGATCATCAATAATGACAGAAGTAGATGTGTATTGTATGGCACAGGAAATGAAGTAATGTTTCCAAAGCATCCAGTGCATCAAGAAACAGATTGCTCCTGTGGGAGCATAAATTCCATCTTTCGTGTCAATGGCTTGGTGGAAAGACTTTTAGGCTAAACTACTGCATGTGCTGAATTAATCGAATTATGAATGGTGCTTAAGGTGTCAAAACATGTATGTAAACTCAGATGTTACATGAAAATATTAACATCAAATTCAAGCCATAAAAACTAAAAGCACATTAGTTTGTGGGGTTGATGTTGTTGTTGTTGTTCTGTTTTGTTTTGGTTTTGTTTTATCTGGACTTATGTTAAACATAATGACCTGTTAAACAATCAGATCCTAGAATGTTGGGTAGAACTGGAACCAGTGAAGTTAGCTGAACAATATCTCTGAGGTTTTCACTGTGTGTAAAGACATGTTTCTTCAGTGGTGGATTTCATATTTACTGCATTATGAAATTCTGTATAACTAGTATTTCTCTATCTAACTGTAAGTTGTCCAACTCAGTTCACCAATCAAGATGAAAACACCTCATGGCTTATTCAACAAAAGGCATCATTCTGTTTGGACAATTCTCCATTATTTGTTAGATCAATTACTTCTCTGGCTTGTGACAATTTGAAATAGATTTTAGATGTACTTGATTTTATATTCTGCAATAATTTCACAATAATTTAAATAGAAAGCATTTGGAAAAAATCATTTAATGCAAAATTGTTTGATCATAAAGTCATTACACAAATTAAATATGCTTTCAGCAAACTTCTAGGCAATACATGAACTAAATATTTAAACAAAATATTCTCAACCTCACAAAATTCGTAAAGAAAGTCTTGTTTCTTTTATATTAAGGTATATTAAGGTATATTAAGGTAAACACCAAACGAAGAAAACCCTACTGAAATAATGCCTAGTGCTAAAATTATTCTGCTACATTTTATGTCTTTTGTCCTTTTTTCATTTTGCGTGGTTTAGAAAATTAGTTAGCTCTAACAATCATACCTTGGATGAAACAGTGCTGTCAGTTGGTTTGTCTTTGCTGTCAGTAAGATAACTGGGGAAAAAAAATCCATCAAACTGAAGACCAGCACTTAGACAACATGCAGGGTGTTTGTGAATCCAAGACTAGGTCTCATTTGTTCCTGCAAAAATCAATTTTGAAATTATTTCAATTTACTTGTGATAACACAGATATAACTCAAAAGGGAACTTAGCACTTTTCAAGGTTGAGCATGCCACTGTAATTTGGTAAAAGCTGAGTTTTGTTAATGATATTGTCACAAATTCTTTGAGAAGCTTCACATGCTACCCTAACTAGGAGTGAAAAATATCAGGGCAAAGGCACATGGGGTTTATTCATAACATAGAAGTTTAGCAGCTGATGATTTACTGCAAGTATGCAGAACATCTGTCTATTTCCTTTGCAAAAGATTTTTTTTTTTTTAAGTAAAAGGGGTTGCAGGAAATACATGTGGAAATATAAGGATGAGCTTCCAGCTGTTAGATGGAACTGCAGCATCTCAAGACTTCTTTGAATTTCTCTGTTTCTCAGTAAAAATGAAGTAATATGTTCTATCAGCAGCATAATAGATGTAGAAATGGTGAAAAAATATACTCTCACACATACATTTAAATCAAGACTGTATTGTCCCTTTCATGGCATTTTGTCTTACACATAATTGGAGAGGAATCATACTGTGGTTTGTCAGGTCCATGGTAGCATGGGTAAGCAACACCTGCAAATAGATTAAATCATTTATAAAAGAATCGCAGTCATTAATAAATGAGATAATTGGGAGTTAGGTAGCCTTGAAAAATCTGGGAAAAATAACTTCAAGTTCCGTAGATATAAGGAGTACATTTAAAATAAAACAACAGACATCAGCTGTATGACAGCAGCAATTGTGTTCTTTCTCCTTGGGGAGTCATTGACAGTGGGTCATCATTAATGGCTTCAACTGAAAGATTTATCTTTCTTATTTTCCAGTCAGATCTGCAAATTAAAACATATTCACTTAAAGTCTATCTATTGTATGCCAGGGACCACTGTGTCTCAAGGAGTTAAACTTCCCAGGCAGTGAGAGGAAGGTTTCATGCACAGTCACCCAGAGCTCTTTGTGTACCGACACCTTAAACTTGCTCAGTGGCAAGTGCTCACAAGCCACTGCTGACCAACAGTAGCACGTGACTTATTATTGACTCCAAATGCGAGAAAGAGGTTTGCTCAGCTCTTGAGATGTTCCCTGAAGGATCAGAGCAGTACCTTGTGAATCTTTGCCTTCTGCATACTTGTTAGCTTGCTTCAGAATTAAAATCATTATGTAAGATAAAAAAGAAAATCAGAGTCTTCTATGGTGTGATTTCGAGTGCCTGGAAAAGACCAGTAGCACTGCATAAATATGTGACTATAAAAGTCAAACACATAGCAAATCACCATCTGCAGAGATGAGGAAAGAAGCTATTGAAGAGTGAAGCTCGTATTTACAGTAGACTCTAGTACACTGTTTATAATATTCATGGCCACAGCTTTTTTTCTTATACTTCTGTTGATATCTCGGAATAGGCTAATTTATAGTTCCATGAATCTGGATGTCATGCTTTCTTTCATCCACATAAGAGTATATCTTCTGGTTAACATATTGCTACAGTGAGTTAGAGCAGCCAGGAGGGGCACAGGCCTGCTGACTGGTAAAGGAAGGTATTGTCCCGCTCTGCTCTGGGCTGATGAAGCCTCACCTTGAGTACTGAGTGCAGTTTTGAGCACTACAATATAAAAAGTATATAAAACTATTAGAGGATGTCCAAAGGAGGGCAACAAAGATGGTGAAGGGTCTGGAGAGCAAGACGTATGAGAAGCGGCTGAGGTCCCTTGGTTTGTTCAGCCCAGTGACGAGGAGCCTGAGAGGAGGCCTCAGAAATTTTTAGAAAAGAAGAAAGTAATCTTGCCTTGTGAGTTTGGAGTATTTTTTTTTCTCTACGTACCAGAAGAAGATATTCGTTTTTCTTACAGAGGCAAGAATTAGAGCAGAGACTTAAACATGTATGGTTAGCACTCTAAGAGTCATCTAACCACAGGAGTTATCATGAGTGGTGCCACTGTTTCTTAATCCCATTTCACATCTCAGAAAATCATCCCAAGGAAATGTGAAGAAAACAAACAAAATTGCACACACATATGCAAACGCACACACACACAAACCTAACAAACAACAACAACAAAGAAAAAAAGAGACTATGTTTTTTGTTTTGATTAATCATCCTTTTGCATAAACACATTTAGCTGAAAATGTCTGGATTAATATTGTCTTTTTTTACTAAGTGGTTCTCTATTTGCAGCCTTCAACCATAACACCTGGGCTGGTCATTGTCATGTGTTTATTGCCATAAAGCTCCTCATGAGTGAAATTTTCTGCCTCATTTGTGTATTGCATACAGAAAATGAGGACTCAAAGCCAGATTACTTTATGCAAACACTCTTTTTATTGGACTGCTCTTCTACTATAGTTTTCTGAGGCAAATCAATAAACAGTGGCTGGTAGTAGAGATTTCTATAAAGAAATAAAAATAGCTATTAGTTTCAATTCATGGCATGACCTCATTTTTTTTTTCAAAATAATTTTTAAATGTTGTTACAATTTTTTTTCCTCTTCTTATTCTATCCAGTGCATTTGATAGCTAATATTCTGATGGAAGTGATAAGATACTGTAAAAGAATTGTAATTAAAATAGTCTAATGACGTTTCTCCCTCTTCTATCTCCTGGATTGGAAGAAAAATACTTATTTTACTCCTGTCCCATTCCTCTCTGAAGTATGGTAGCTTTGAATAAATGAAATGGAAGGAATAAAGGAAGGCAGAGAGGCAGGGCACAGAGCAAGCCAAGAGTGAGGAGTGTGACCAATGGATTCATCTTAAGAAGCTATGAGAAGAAAAATAATTTAGTCTGTAGGACATAAGCAGGTATGTTAGTGGAATATGAAACAGGCCAAAGTGTTTGAAAAATAACTCCTGAATATTTTGCTAGTGAAGAGCTTTTAGGAGTACCTCCATGAATGAAGAAAGTGCCCAATCTTCAGTGTCATTTCATGTTGACTCTTAAAATATTCTTGACTATTTAAACCCAGTCTCAACATTCCTCCAGTTTCCTATTTATGATGTTCTTGATCAAAACAAATCCTAAGGTGCTGTCCTGAAGACAGATATTTTCCTGAATCAGGGCCAGGAAAAATATTTAAGATGATCTGCTGGGAGGCTTTAAAAAATGGGTTCCATGATTTGAATGTGGTGTTTCCATTAAATTCAACACAAATAATCTCAATAAAACAGTCATTATTCTAGCTCAGCTGTAGATTCCTAGATCTGAGTTATTCTGTATAATTTAATCTAAATGCAAACACATCATTGAAGTGCTTACATTAGCTAGAAGTACTGTGCAGAGATGGGTGTGGATAATAAACTTCACTGCTTCCATACCTCATAAAAACAAGTACATCAGAGAATCACCGGGAACTTGTAACTTGTTTCCTTCCACAAGAATTCGGGGAAAATCTGCTTTTGTTCAAATCCCTAATAGTTTTGCCTTTAAAGAAGGGAGTAATGGACTTTATCCAGGTGACTGAATGGAATGTATTTTTGAATAATGAATACACTGTTTGTGTATGCAAATGTGTACCCAGCTATTGCCTCAGTCACCAGGAGGCATTTGTGTTTGTTCATGCTGTAGCACTGTGCACTTATTCAAAGCTTTGACATTGCTTGATGTTGCTGAATAAGGTTTTGCCACAATTTATGCCTAGGCTAATTGCTAACCTTTCTCTTTCATAATGCATCAGACAGCAACAACAACAAAAGTAAAATTAAAATGGTGACTTTTCCTGGAAAGGCAGAAATTCCACAGCATGTGAGAAGAAATTCCCGCAGAATATCATCCAAACTAAAAGCAGAATCAACTTTATACAAGGACCTTCTGCCTAACTACTCAGCACAAGTTCTCTCTCTCAATAGCCATGAATGTAAGACATGTTTGACACCATAAGTGTATACGGGTTAACCACCTTCCCAAAGTAAAATTTTAACTATATTTGAGGGCTTAAACATGAGCTTCTGCAGCTGATGAGTGAGTTGTATGCAATGTGAAGCTGAGCTAGTGTATCAGGCCAGAGAGATAAGGCAGATTATCTGCACGGTGTCTGGCCTATCTTCTTTTCAATTTCTTCCCATATTACAGTAGATTTATTTCTGCCTTACAGCTTCAAGAATATTTGAGTTTTAACCAACTCAGCATTTCTGTCATCTCCCTCTTAATACAATTTGGCTTTGAAAAAAAAAAAAAAAGTATTTTTATTTATTAGTTGTGAGACAAAAGAACAGTTGTTGAAGTATGACCCAGTTGTATGGTAGCAATATTTGCTTCAGCATTTGATATATATTCAGAAAAAATGTTGATATCAAACAAGACCCATCCTAGCAGTTTTTTCTAAATCAAATTAAGTTGTGATGTTGTTCATTTCAAATACATTATTTTTTAGAGCTAAAACAAAAAGTCAGGAGTGTAAGTAAAGGTGTGAAATTATTATTAAAAAGCAGAACTGACAAATCAGAATAGTTAATGACTGAGCATTATAAATAGGTGATCAAAAAAGGAATTTCTTGTTTAATCATCACAACATCTTCAAAAGTTATTTAGGCTCTCGGTTTCCAATTTTTTATTTTTTTAATACATTCTATAATCTAGTAATCAGTTCTCTAAAAATGCACGTATGAAAGTCTGAATAGATATCTTCAATGTCTAGTCCATCAAAAACTTAGTGTCATGATTGTGTTTGCTCCATATTGTGGCCTCCGCTGTAAATAGTACAGACATGCAGGCTCTCCACCCTTTGTAATTGCAGGGCAAATCTAAATGAATGTATTAAGAGGAGAATTTGTAAGATAATGAGGGAAATTAACATTATTTTTTCTACTGTAATAAAGCTTCAAAAACAAGATAGTAAAATTCCATATAAAATTTTGATAGGTTTTCTTGCTAATTATGCAATTTCTTAATGTTATCACTTTCCACCCTGCCTGGTTTTATCTTGAGTTTTAAGTGTGACAACTTGTTATTTGGTTGGTTGGTTGGTTGGTTGGTTCTCATGCTCTCACTTGGCTTTCACCAAGTGCATTCACTTCCTGCTAATTAAGCACAAGACAGATGTTGTGAAAGGAATTAAGCATTTCACTCATAAGAGAGAAGCAGCAATATATTTATGATGCAAACAGTGATTTAGCAAAGTTTAATCATGGATAAGACACTGATTTAACAAAGCTCTAATGGTAAATGCAACATTAACAAGATTTGTGATGGCAAGGTCACTTGATATTGTATTGCCTAGAGGACAGGGTCAGACTAAAAGCATCTGGGAGACCCTTAAATTGAGTCACAAGTTTCAGAATGGAGTTCCTTTTGCCATCCAAACTCTGAGGAGACCTGATATGACTGGATTTTCACCCAGTCCCATACTTAACAGTTTATGCCTAGAGGTCTGTATGCACAATCAATCTTATACATCACTTAGCTAAGATTACAAAGTTTCAGAAATGCTTAGAAAATTAATTGCAAAGTTTCAACAAGCTAGACGTTCATCACTTACTGAGTATCTGTCGCAGGTAAAGAATCTCTGGACTTCCAGGAGCTACCTTGTGAAGTGTCCCTGCTCAAGGGAAAGATCCTGGCATGCAGCCTGCTACAGTACAAGAGAGCTCAATGGACTCTGGACTGTCCTCACTATTGGAAAGGAGACTTTAAAAAAAAAAAAAAAAAAAGTGAACAAAGTGATTGAGTTTTTTTGGTAAGGTGATCATGAACGATCCTGGGTAAAAGCACTATTTTAATCAAAACCAGTCAATTCTGGATTGTGATTGCAAAAACATTAACCATAAAGGTTCATTGTTTTGTTTTGTTTTGTTTTAATTTCTCATATAGCCACATTACCTTGCAGTATGCTTGCTGATAACTCTGACAATTCCTCTCATGTACCCCTGCAGATGCAAATGCACACATACACACAGAAACAGGAAAGCTAAAATCTAATTTCAGTTAAGAAATTATGAATTTTTGAACTGGAGGATGTGAGGCCTGTTACTGGGTAACCTTTTGTACTTAAGCATGCGTTTGCTTTGTTAACATCATGTCAATAGGCAGATGCCTCATAAACAAGGATGAGTTTTACAGTAAATTGTCTAGAATTTATTAAGTAATGAGTTAAATTTGAAAAGTAGACATGGAGGATATACAATAAAATAAATGCACTTAAAACTGTAGATTTTTTAGTATGTCCTAAGGGTGCCTAATAGACAGGCACTTGCAGAAGGCATGAAACTGCCAGTGATAAAAAAAAAAAAAAAAAAAAAAAAAAAAAAAAAAAAAAGGCATAGCTTGATTTCAGCTTAGTAATTTACCTACTTACTAATTAGTAGTCCCCAGGAGTCCTCAACAGCTAAAACAAATGTGGATTTCAGGTAGTGTAGAGTCCCTGAAAGAAGAATTTAGTTCTAAATAGTTTCCAAAGCTTCTCAAGAGGCAGCACTGTACGTCTGTGGACTCTGGTACAACCTTTTGTTCAGCTTTGTAGAAAAGCTGAACTGCTGAGCAAAGGCAGGTGGAAACTGTGAAAGCAGAAGAAGACAAGTGGCTCATTTGAACCTTGAGGGACACCTGCAGAAGATAAGTAGCTACTCGGTGAACTGGATCAGGAGTCAGGTACAATTTGATGAGTGGTTTGACAGCATGGTTTTGGCTCTATACTAGTTCTGTTCTGCCAGAACTCTGAAGAATTAATCTAAACAATAAAAGAAGTCTCTATTTTGTTTGTTTTTTTCATTGTTTTGTGTCCTTCTGTAGAGGTTGAGCTGCTGTGGCTGAGGCTAAGTCATTCATCCCACTCTATAAGAATTTGCCCATATCCCAGGTTGCCTATACAGTATGAGCAAAGCAGCTGGGTACAGTAATACATTAAATCCTGAAGCTCAGGAGTTCTCCCGTTAGAGCTCCAACATCCCATTATGCTAATCAGTGTTCCCTTGTATGGGCACAAAAAAAAAAAAAAAGTGAATGTTTTTGGTAAGGATTCTCAAGAAAGAAACATTTTACTGAGGTTCAAAACAGTGTAATTATCATGTTCAAAGTGACCTAGATGCACTGGATCTAGATGTTTTATTCTTTTTTCCTTGTATTGCTTTTGTTCATAGTTTGTCTGAAGAGTTACATGAGAACAAAGCTCTCTTTTACATTAACTGTAAATATGCAGTCACAGGATATAGGCTCTGGAGGCAATAAAAAGATTTTAAAATTTTTGACGTTCTTTAAAAATTATAGTCATAGACGATCTTCCCCACCCTTTGGTCTTTAAGATAAACAAAGGTGACATCTTCACTAATCTTCAGGAAGACCTGTCCCAAGCCCAAAAGCCAGGGAAGTGCTGAAGAAATGCCATTATTGAAACTATTGTTAGCAGTCATTCTGGGGAATTATGAAGCAAGCCAGGGTAGCTGATCAGCCAGGAGCTGCTCACTGCTCTTAAATCACTTGTCTAAGACACATATTCCACAATTGCCACATAAATATAAGCTTGTATATTAAAAAAATAAAAATAATTTTTAAAAAAATTTAAAGATATTAAATATAGAAATTAATGGGTTTATGCCTTCACTGTCAATGATTTCTAAAGCATGAACTGAGGAAATTCAGATGAAGGAGTGCTGAAAAACAGGAGCCAATCAACTGATACCAGGGAGGAATCTGCTGCAGGAAGTGTTGCCTGAAAGGATGAGAGTATAACCTGTAGAATGTATGAATTTCATTAACTGCTGTTTTAATAGCAAACTGAGTGTCAAAAAACAAAAGGCTGGCATCCTGATGAGAAAAAAAGTCAAAGCAGATATTTTTTAAAGCATGTTATCTTTCAGTATTTACAGTGAATAAAATAACAAAAGGCATTAACACATTATGTACCCATTTTCAACTTTTGCTATATTTATTCAGACCTTTGTGACTAAATATTAGGTAATCTAGCTTTTAGCTCAAACAAGGTATATCTGACAAAATCAACATTATAGTGTTCCAAAATCTTGTGTCTTAATAAATATGTATATTCAACAAACTTTCCCTGAGGTCACTGTTTCTACTGTTGCTCCAACAGCTAGAAATCGCCATGGTTCCATGCAATCTTACCAAAATTTTAAAGGGATACAATAATCGAGTACAGTATGATTTTCTTGGAGCCAACACAATGGGAAAAAAAAAAAAAAGAGTGGAAAACCTGAAGACAAGTTTAGTTAAAGCCAATTTGGGGTTTGTCATCAAAGCAGAAAAGACATAAAATAACACTTATTATTTTCACTCACACAACAGAATGAAAACGTATTATTAAGCTTATTAAGCTTGCATTGGTCAGTGTCTATAGTGAAAATATTCATCTGAAGTAAATTCTCATACTTTGGCCAGAGAACTGAAGGTATGACAGCTTATATGAGATATGGATCTGATCCAAATTGCTAAATATTATCTGACTAAATCTTCTTGATAGCATGTGATTCAATGTCTTTCTTGGGCTTTATTACAAGATAGACAGTATTTTTCTTTCAGCTCTAAAAATCGAGTGACATAAACTTGCCAAGTTTCTTACTTTTTTCTTAAGAAATAATCTAATGCACTGAAAACTTTTAAGTTATTATCCCTAAGACTTCACAGGCCAAACTCTAAAGGCCAAGCTCAGTCTGTTTATTAAGTAGTATGAATTTTCAACTAATTTTATCTTGATTTCTGGATGACAAAATAATGATATTCAACTCCCTTGGAGAAGGATTATCCTTTTTCTTTTTCCTTTTTCCTTTCTCCTTTTCATTTTCCTTCTCCTTTTCCCTTTGTTGACTACCATTGGCAGGTGAGTTAGAAAGTTAATTTGAACTACTAAGCATAAAACTTAAAGACAAACAGTTATACATGTAAATTCTGCTAATCTGCAATGAGATTAGGGCTTCCTGTTTACTTCTTAAAAATTAAGGAAATTACTTATTACTTACTAGGAAATTCTGCTTCCTTGCTGTTAACGGTAAGTGATAATGAGGTCATAAACAGTGTACAGAGCACTTCTTGTTACCTTAAAACATGGCATAAGAGAAAACAAGAGAAAATCAAATAAGATAACAACTGTATGATTGTACATATGGCTTTTTAAAAGAGTTGAGAAATTCAGTGTCCTGTAAATGTAGTAAGAACTTCCACAGGTATAAATCAGCTTGAAAGGTCTGTTTTCCAGCACCACATTTATGCCTTCAACATTTAGGGGGAAGAGGGAGAGACCAAATGGACAGTAGTCCTGCCCTTTTGCTGAAGTTTATTAAATGCACTCTCACCATCCCATAACCTTATATCTGGTATTTTGTGTCTTCCTTAAAATGATGGACGTAGTCGATATCGAAGCTTCAGAGGTTAAAATAAATAAATAAATAAATATAAAATTTCTTAATCATAGAGGTAGGAAAAACACCTGGATAATTTAATCTCTGAGCAAAGCCTGTCTTTCACGATTCCTTTAATCTCTCCAAGATCAGAACTTTCTGAACCTCTAGTTAACAAAATGATCTAATGAACAATAGCTTGCAACTCCTGCTTCGAACACTGAAGTCTCCAAATTTAGTTAATGTGAGAACTGCACTGTTGTGTTTGGCTTAAATATATAGCCTCCAGATCACTTCAGTGTGAAGATTTTACACACGAGCAGAAGCTTACACCGCAGGTATTTTAAAAGATACTGTGAAAACATACTCATTTTGTCTAACAGAGTTAGCATCATTTGTGCTCCTAGCTCATCGGAAGACGCTATTCAGAGAGAGCACATTTACTCCAAAACCGTTAGGAGACTGAGGAAACACCTTGGAAGCAACTGAATTACCAAGTTTGCTGCTGTGAGCTTTGCTTTCCAAGTTTGACAGTAAAGCACATTTAATTACAGGATACAGATTACGAAGCCTCAGCCATAAGCAGAGAATCTCTGGTGATCTTCAGCAGAGCATTAAAACCACTTGTATTCAGTATTCCTGGAGTTAGTACAAATGCAATGCCTCTGAATTCTCTGATTTGGATAAATCCTTTTAAAATGTTAAATTTAACATCACATTGAAGAAGAATCATTTCTTACAAGTTACTGAGTGTGATGGGTGCTGTTGGAAGGGTGTGCTTGTTCATGTGTCCCTGCGAGTTCCCTCCACCCACAGGCAATTTTTGTGTTACTCCTCGTTTTTGTACTGTGGTGTGTTGTTGTGTCCAAATGACTTCAACGCAGACTGGAAAATGAGTAATCTACTTTAAATATCTGGTCTGCAGTTTTCTATTATCTCACAGCCTTCATACACACACACACACACACACACACACACACACACCAAAAAAAAAAAAAAATCTGTCTGACTAAATTACCACGTATCAGTGTTTTGCAATGTCTTTTAAGTGAAGTTTTGAGCAGTTTCCTCCAGGACCTGGCTGAAGCCCAGGGCAAACCTATCAGTGCTTGAGGCTGGACCAATCTCGAATCAATAAATATCTTCATCCATTGTGTAATTGAGTTAATCAGTTGTTGTGGTTTAGCCCGGCTGGCAGCCAAACACCACACAGCCGTTCGCTCACCCTCCCCCCTCCCTCTCCAGGATGGGGGAGAGAAACGGGAAAGTGAAGCCTGTGAGTTGAGATAAGGACAGTTTATTAAGACAGGGAAAATAATAACAATAATAATAATAATAATAATAATAATAATAGTAATAATGTGTACAAAGTGATGCACAATGCAATTGCTCACCACCCGTTGACCGATGCCCAGCCTATCCCCGAGCAGCCGGCCCCCCACCCCGGCTAGCCACCCCTATATATTGTTCAGCATGACGTCAGATGGTATGGAATACCCCTTTGGCCAGTTTGGGTCAGCTGTCCTGGGTCTGTCCCCTCCCAGCTCCTGCTGCACCCCCAGCCTGCTCGCTAGCAGGACAGAGCGAGAAGCTGAAAAGTCCTTGGCTTGGTGTAAGCATTGCTCTACAACAATTAAAACATCAGCATGTTATCAGCCCTCTTCTCATCCTAATCCGAAACATAGCACCCTACAAGCTACTAGAAGGAAAATTGACTCTATCCTAACTGAAAGCAGCACATATATCCACCCCTTATTCCATACCATTTATGTCATGCTCAGGTTACACTCTTTCCAATACATTCTAATTAGTCACCATTTTCATCTATGATATATAGCAACCATGGTAGTGATGACATACAGTGTTATATGATAATTAACATACTACAATTCAACTCATGGGCTATTCTCACCCAGTATTAGGTCCCCTTGAGGTACACACCGAACCTCCCCATTCTTTTGCATTACCCACCAAGTGCATCCAGGTCCCTGGGCAAAAGCAATCCCACGAATGGGCTTGCCTTTTCCTGAGGCAGGAGTAGCCCAGACTGTCTTACCCAGCATGTTTCTTACGTGCACTACAGGAACTTTATCCCCTTCTACAGTGCGTAACAGGTTTGATTGGGCAGGTCCAGCTCGGTTGGCAGATCCTCTAGTATTGACTAACCAGGTGGCCTTTGCCAAATGTGTTTCCCAATTTTTGAATGTCCCAGCACCCATCGCTTTCAGTGTAGTCTTTAACAGTCCATTGTATCGTTCAACTTTCCCGGAGGCTGGTGCATGATAAGGGATGTGATACACCCACTCAATACCATGTTCTTTGGCCCAAGTGTCTATAAGGTTGTTTCGGAAATGAGTCCCATTGTCTGACTCAATTCTTTCTGGGGTGCCATGTCGCCATAGGACTTGCTTTTCAAGGCCCAGGATAGTGTTCCGGGCGGTGGCATGGGGCACAGGATATGTTTCCAGCCATCCGGTGGTTGCTTCCACCATTGTAAGTACGTGGCGCTTGCCGTTGCGGGTTTGGGGGAGTGTGATGTAATCAATCTGCCAGGCCTCTCCATATTTGTATTTCAGCCATCGTCCTCCATACCAGAGAGGCTTTGACCGTTTGGCTTGTTTAATTGCAGCACATGTTTCACAATCATGAATAACCTGTGCTATAGTGTCCATGGTCAGGTCCACCCCTCGGTCACGAGCCCATCTGTATGTTGCATCTCTACCTTGATGGCCTGAGGTGTCATGGGCCCATCGGGCTATAAATAATTCACCTTTATGTTGCCAGTCCAGGTCCACCTGAGCCACTTCAATCTTAGCAGCCTGATCCACCTGCTGGTTGTTTTGATGTTCTTCAGTAGCCCGATTCTTGGGCACATGAGCATCTACATGGCGTACCTTTACAACCAGGTTCTCTACCCGGGCAGCAATATCTTGCCACAATGCAGCAGCCCAGATGGGTTTGCCCCGGCGTTCCCAGTTGTTCTGCTTCCATTGCTGTAGCCACCCCCACAGGGCACTTGCTACCATCCATGAATCAGTGTAGAGATAGAGAACTGGCCACTTTTCTCGTTCAGCAATATCTAAGGCCAGCTGAACAGCTTTCACTTCTGCAAACTGACTCGATTCACCTTCTCCCTCAGCAGCTTCTGCAACTCGTCGTGTAGGACTCCATACGGCAGCTTTCCATCTCCGATGCTTTCCCACCATACGACAGGACCCATCAGTGAACAGGGCGTATTTCTTCTCATTTTCTGGTAGCTTGTTGTACAGTGGGGCTTCTTCAGCACGGACCACCTCCTCCTCTGCTGATATCCCAAAGTACTTGCCTTCTGGCCAGTCCATAATCACTTCCAGGATTCCTGGGCGACTGGGGTTTCCTATTCGAGCCCGCTGAGTAATCAGTGCAACCCACTTGCTCCATGTAGCATCAGTTGCATGATGTGTAGAGGGGACCCTTCCTTTGAACATCCAACCCAGTACCAGCAGTCGGGGTGCCAGAAGGAGCTGCGCTTCAGTACCGATCACTTCCGAAGCAGATCGAACTCCCTCATATGCTGCCAATATCTCCTTTTCGGTTGGAGTATAGCGGGCCTCAGATCCTCTGTATCCCCGACTCCAAAACCCCAGGGGTCGACCTCGAGTTTCCCCAGGTTCTTTCTGCCAGAGGCTCCAGGTGGGACCATTCTCCCCGGCTGCGGTGTAGAGCACATTCTTTACGTCTGGTCCTGTTCAGACTGGCCCAAGGGCTACTGCATGAACTATTTCCTGCTTAATTTGTTCAAAGGCTTGTCGTTGCTCAGGGCCCCATTCAAAAGCATTCTTCTTACGAGTTACTTGGTAGAGCGGGTTTACAATCAGACTGTAATTTGGAATATGCATTCTCCAAAACCCCACGACACCTAGGAAAGTTTGTGTTTCCTTTTTGCTAGTTGGTGGAGACATAGCTGTTATTTTGTTGATCACATCCATTGGGATTTGACGACGTCCATCTTGCCATTTTATTCCTAAAAACTGGATCTCTCGTGCAGGTCCTTTGACTTTATTTTGTTTTATGGCAAAACCGGCCTTCAGAAGGATTTGGACTATTTTCTTCCCTTTCTCGAAAACTTCCTCTGCCGTGTCACCCCACACAATGATGTCATCGATGTACTGCAGGTGTTCAGGAGCCTCCCCCTGCTCCAGCGCAGACTGGATCAGTCCATGGCAAATGGTAGGGCTATGTTTCCACCCCTGGGGCAGCCGATTCCACGTATATTGGACTCCCCTCCAAGTGAAAGCAAACTGTGGCCTGCACTCTGCTGCTAGAGGGATGGAGAAAAATGCATTAGCAATATCAATTGTGGCATACCACTTGGCTGCCTTTGATTCCAGTTCGTACTGGAGTTCTAGCATGTCCGGCACTGCAGCACTCAGTGGTGGCGTGACTTCGTTCAGGCCACGATAGTCCACTGTTAGTCTCCACTCACCATTAGACTTTCGCACTGGCCATATGGGACTATTAAAAGGTGAATGGGTCTTGCTGATCACTCCTTGGCTCTCCAGTTGACGAATTAGCTCGTGGATGGGAATCAGGGAGTCTCGGTTGGTGCGATATTGCCGCCGGTGCATAGTTGTGGTAGCGATTGGCACTTGCTGTTCTTCAACCCTCAGCAGCCCCACAACAGAAGGGTCCTCTGAGAGACCGGGCAAGGTAGACAACTGTTTAATGTCCTCTGTCTCTAAGGCAGCTATGCCAAAAGCCCAGCGGAACCCTTTTGGGTCCTCGAAATATCCTCTTCTAAGATAGTCTATGCCAAGGATGCACGGAGCATCCGGGCCAGTCACAATACGGTGCTTTTGCCACTCATTTCCAGTTAGACTCACTTCAGCTTCCAATACAGTTAACTGCTGGGATCCCCCTGTCACGCCATAAATACAGATGGGCTCTGGCCCTTTACAGCTTGATGGCATTAGAGTACATTGTGCACCGGTGTCTACTAAAGCCTTATACTTCTGTGCGTCAGACGTGCCAGGCCATCGAATCCACACAGTCCAATAAACTCGGTTGTCCCTTTCCTCCCCCTGGCTGGAGGCAGGGCCCCTCTAGTCCTGGTCAGAATCTTCGTTTCTGTGTTTAAAAGACTGCCTGCTAGAAGTTGGAGCAGCAAACTTTTCAGAGAACCCCTTTCTCCCGATTGTTTTCTTTTGTAACTCACGTACCCGTGCCTCTAGGGTCTCAGTAGATTTTCCATCCCATTTTCTCATGTCCTCTCCATGGTCACGTAGGTAGAACCACAGGGTGGCGCGGGGTGTGTACCCACCATATTGTCTTCTTTGCACGGATGCGCGTTTACCCCTAATAGCCGAGACGCTGGTTTGTACAGGTGGGGAAGAAAATACACTCTCTTTAAGTTGGTGGACCTCTTCAAAAAGTTTCTCCAAAGTATTCTCTTTTAGTTGGTGGCCACTGGTTCGTTCAGGTGGGGGGGAATATAAATTCTCTTTAAGTTGGTGGACCTCTTCAAAAAGTTTCTCCAAAGTATTCTCTTTTAGTTGGTGGCCACTGGTTTGTTCAGGTGGGGGGGAAGATAAATTCTCTTTAAGTTGGTGGAACTCTTCAGAGAGTTTCTCCACAGCCGAGACGCAGGCCTGTAGGGAAGAGGAGAGATTTCCTTCGTACTGCCGGAGTTGTTTAGCCATGTCACCCACTGTGGGATCTTCATCGTCTTTCCAGGATATTATTGCCAATGTGCTGGCCCATGTTGATGGTGCATTATGTACAAACTTCCGCCATATGGGTCGAGTACACTGGACGTCATCTGGATCTGTGGATGTTTGTGCGTCGTCTAGGTCCTTATAAATTACTTCCCGTACGGCTAATTCCCTCAGGTACTGGATTCCCTTCTCCATGGTGGTCCACTTGACTGGTAGACATACAAGTTCTTCCTTGTAGGGATACCTTCCCTTCACAGCTAACAGGAGACGCCTCCAGAGGCTGTGAGATCGTGCTCCATCTCCAATTGCTTTGTCAATGCTTGCATCTCTAGCAAGGGATCCCAACCGCTTGGCTTCCCTGCCCTCTAATTCCACACCATTGGCTCCAGTGTCCCAGCACCGGAGCAGCCAGGTGACAAGCTGTTCACCTATACAGCGACCAAAATCTTTTCGCACATCTCGTAGCTCATGCTGGTATAGGGTTCGGGTAGTTACTGTTGATTTTTCAACATCCTCATCCTCATCTTCATCCTCCTGCACACTTGATGGCCCAGCCTCGTCTTCTCCACGCCCAGACTTAGCAGAAGACTTTCTGCGTTCTAAACGACCTGAGTCTCTATACCATTTTTTCACCTTTTCTACAGGGGCAACTTGCACTGCTACAGCTCGCCTCTCCGACCCAGCCACAGGGTCTGCCACAGGGGTTGGAATACCCTCTGCAGGGGCAACTTGCACTGCTACAGTTCGTTTCTCTGACCCAGCCACAGGAGTGGGAACGGCTGCGGGAGCTGGAACGGCTGTGGGTGCCGGGACGGCTGCGGGAGCTGGAGCTGGAACGGCTACGGGAGCTGGAACGGCTGTGGGAGCTGGAACGGCTGCGGGAGCTGGAGCTGGAACGGCTGCGGGAGCTAGAGCTGGAACGGCTGCGGGAGCTGGAACGGCTGCAGGAGCTGGAGCTGGAACGGCTGCGGGAGCTGGAGCTGGAACGGCTGCGGGAGCTGGAGCTGGAACGGCTGCGGGAGCTGGAACGGCTGTGGGAGCTGGAGCTGGAACGGCTGCGGGAGCTGGAACGGCTGTGGGAGCTGGAACCGGGACGGCTGCGGGAGCTGGAGCTGGAACGGCTGCGGGAGCTGTCACTAGGTTGATAGTAGCATCAATTGCAGCTCGATAGGCACAGGCCAAACCCCAGCACGCCACAGTGATTTGTGTCACTTCGGAACTGCCGGAGTCATGACACCTTTTTTTCAAGCATTCTACCAGTTTTTTAGGATTTTGCAGTTGTTCAGGGGTGAACGTCCAAAACACTGGAGGTGCCCACTGCCCTAGAAACCTGCCCATATCCTCCCACACTCCCTGCCACTCGCAAATATCCCGCCTCAAGACAGATCTCCGGATGAGATTCCTAAGTAGTTGTTTAACCTTAAACAAAACCTGAAGCGCATTCAGGAGACATAACAACAAGAACATGCTGGTCTGAGTATCCCAAGGATATTCAACATCTTGGAGAGCTACCGTAACTAGCTCGGGGGATAAGAGGGTGGTGAAGGAGGAAGGGAGAGTGAACAGGTAGGAGAAAATATCTTCCCCTGTCCCCTCCAGAGATTGACTCCCTGATGAAAAAAGGCAATAGGTGTAATTGCTAATAGTTTCTGAGATATGGTTTCCGAAGTATAGAGTCGACGACAGTGCTGAGTACAAATACCAGGTTAGAGTCATGACCAGATATTTCATCATTTCATAAGCCATCGTTACACCACACAGTACCATAACAATCTTGAACCAGGGCCCGGAAAGGATAAACAGCACGACAGGGAGCACATACAGAAAGTAACTTGCTATAAAACTCAATTTGGGAAACAGGTATAGCAGACTTGAGATGAAAGCAATCAACATTGTGACTAGCAACTATTAAGCAGGTCGAATACTTATACCAATTTTAGTTTAACACACTCGGGTCAAATCTGTCGATATCTCAACCCTTCGTGCCCCACGTTGGGCGCCAAATTGACTGTTGTGGTTTAGCCCGGCTGGCAGCCAAACACCACACAGCCGTTCGCTCACCCTCCCCCCTCCCTCTCCGGGATGGGGGAGAGAAACGGGAAAGTGAAGCCTGTGAGTTGAGATAAGGACAGTTTATTAAGACAGGGAAAATAATAACAATAATAATAATAATAATAATAATAATAGTAATAATGTGTACAAAGTGATGCACAATGCAATTGCTCACCACCCGTTGACCGATGCCCAGCCATCCCCGAGCAGCCGGCCCCCCCACCCCGGCTAGCCACCCCTATATATTGTTCAGCATGACGTCAGATGGTATGGAATACCCCTTTGGCCAGTTTGGGTCAGCTGTCCTGGGTCTGTCCCCTCCCAGCTCCTGCTGCACCCCCAGCCTGCTCGCTAGCAGGACAGAGCGAGAAGCTGAAAAGTCCTTGGCTTGGTGTAAGCATTGCTCTACAACAATTAAAACATCAGCATGTTATCAGCGCTCTTCTCATCCTAATCCAAAACATAGCACCCTGCCAGCTACTAGGAGGAAAATTAACTCTGTCCTACCTGAAACCAGGACATCAGTGAACTTGACTGGACAGATAAATGTTATTCTCCTGCATTTGCTTCTGTTACCCAAAAGCAATGGGTAGTTTTACCAAGCTTCCTCTGTCAGAATGTCTCAACATTCTAGTTGCTCTAAAGAAAAAAAAAAATCCAAAATGAGGGTTTATTGACTTCCTACCAATATTTGTGTAAGTAATTAGTTTCTTCACTTGTCACCTGCGTTCCTTTTAAATAAAATCATTTATCCCACTCAACCAAATACAGTCTCCTTTTGTACAAAGAATAACAAAAAACACAAGCACAGGAAAATAATTCCACAGACCTACCAACTTTATAAATTTATAAGAAATGGTAACCTCCTAAAAAGTCGTTAGTTCAGAGCTGTTTGGGAGATATTTTAATTAAAATGTTTTACCGTCAGTTTGTTAGAACATTGACTTCACTGGAAAGGATTACTTCAACCAATTTTCAACCTCCGCTTGGCAAAAATTGGAGATTTCTTTAAAAAAAATATAGAAAGTTTTTGTACCTTCTGAAGAAAATAAAATGATTGGCATAAAAGAAGTTGAAACAGTTCATAAAGGAAGAGGGAGGAAGTTTGGGGTCCTTATTTTTTCTCTTTTTCTCCCTGCACAGTAAAAAACTGAGTAGCTTGAAAACATTCTTAGTGAATTAAAACATCTTTCCAACTGGCCCTACTAAGAAAGCAATGGTTAAACTGGGATGATGCCAAGACCCAGGGCCTTGGAGCTAACTAAGTGACTAAGCCCCCTGCTCTTGGAAGAACAGAGGTTCCCCAAGCTCACCACCACTGGTTCCAGTAGACCAGAGCTGGAATGACAACCTGACAGCAACAAGATTCACCTTGATGTTAACCTGGATGATCTACAGAAAATAAAAAAGGAAGGAATGAAAGCTTCTCTTTATACAAGATAGTGCCACTCAGCAGAACAATTGCACTGTCCTGGCCCCACTTCTCCATTAAACGTTACACCCTTCGGAAAACAGATTGAATATCTTGTTATTGACAAATCTGTGCTGAGACATATTGCACTTTCACCTCAAATTAATTTCTCCACATGCATCCTGAGTGAAACCACACAGGGCTCATATGCTGTTAAATATTTACCAAGTCACTCTGAATAACGGCTCTGCATATGTCACCTCATAGCTAAGCTCCAACTGTTTCCTGACAGGTAAATGAATGTAAGCTAATAAAGTGAAACTTCAGCATTTTAGGACTGGAATATATATGTAATTTTCTTCCTGAGTTTTGCACTTCCTTCTGGATTGCTCATTGCCTCAGGTATTGGAGGAGTTTGCCCTTTTTGGCGCACAGAACAGTGGTTCTTCACCCACCTGGCCACAAAACTGGGAAGTACTGACTCTGTGAAAAGGTTCAATTGTGATGGCTTTTCCCACTGCAAAATATTTTTTCATTTAAAGGAAATTAGCCTTGGTAGCTAATAAGCACAGAGCTACCCCTGTGGTAAGCAAGGGCTGTTTAGCCCAAACCTGTATCTGATTTCTTTGACTATCCTATGACATGAGGAAGGAGAATGATGAGCTGTCCCAGACCTATGCACAATATTCTTGGGATCCATAGCTTACTGGCTTCCTGAGCTGAAGATTATATGAAATAACTACCTTGAACACTCATACTGAATTGTTCCCTCAGAAACTTGTCTATTTGCTTTTTGAACCTATGACAACTTTTGTATCAGCAATGTTATGTGTCAGTGCATTTCAGAATTGAATTACATGGAACATGAAATACATGGAAATATATGAAAATTGTTTCTCCTTTCTGCTGCCTGATAATTTCATGTCCCGTTCCTTTATTTCTGTTTGTAAAGCAAGATACAGTTTATGCACCTTCTCTATTATCTTTATAATATTCATGGACTTTTACCATTTCTTCCTTCAGTCATATCTTTTCCAGGTTGAAGCAATCTGGTAAATTTAACTCTTTTTTCTTTGTAACACTACTGTGGTTTCATATATCTAATAATTCTTGCAATTCTTTTCTGTTCCTTTTATAGTTCTACTATAATCTTCCTGAGATATTGGGACAAGAACTGCATTTAATATCCAAAATAGCATCCTTGACTTATGGAGCTAATAGTATTTTCTGTTATGTTCTCTGTTCCTTTCTAATAATGCTAACCGTTAATTATTTTTGACAGATGCAAGGCAGACAACTGTTGCACTGACTCCTGTGTACTTCTGCTGACTGTTAAAACTTCATTGAGAACCTGTGTATGCATAGCTAAGGCTGTTTTTCCAATATATACATTACTTTCCATTTACTGAAAATGAAGTTTATCTCATCCTTAATGCAGAATTGTGAACTTTCTGCAACTTTTAAAACTGATAATTAATATTAATCTAATATTAATTTTTTCACTGTCCTGCAAAAAATGATGTCAGTAGCTAACTTCACCTTGTTTTCATTCCAGCTTGGAAAGAAGTTTGAAGTGAAAAAATCTCTGCAAAACTGTTCCTGTACACTTCCATGATTCTACTTACCAGTTCCGGCTAGCATAGTGTAATAGGCATAAACTGTGGCATTGCTTCTTTTCACTTCTGAAGGCCGGGGACACAATTTTTAAAGCCTAACAAGACTGCCAAAGTAGGGTATCTTTTCAGTGTGCAATGAAAATTCTGATATGCTGAGCACTTGCAAAAGCAGAAAAAATTGCTGAAGTGCTTTTCCTTGAACCATTCCAACATTTGAGCTGCACTAGCATTATGGGAGCTGTAGGTTAACGGGCTGGTGGCATCCTTCTGCCCCGCTGGCCATGCAGCTGTCAGGAAAGAAATTGCATGTGTAATGAGAAAGTAGTACTCTACCTGAGACTCCAGCAGATTTATTTTCTAGAAAGAACAGACTAGATAGGCTTCATGAGACAATGTGAAATACTAAAGAATGGGTGTCCACTTGAATGACTTAAATAAAGCAATTGATAATTATTTAAGAAAATTAAATCTCATTTAGATTTCTTTCCACTTTTCTAGCCACTCCTGACAACGAGAGAGAAGTTTTTCATCTTGGAAAAAAATATACATTTTACTGAGAAGTGCGATAATAGGTAATACCAGATCAGCAGATAATTAATGTATATTAGCAATGGCTTAGCAAGCATTTTATTCAAGACATCTATAAATGAAAAACCTCACCTGAAACTGGGAGGGTAGTGGAAATGTCTCATTCTAAACCAGAAAAGAGAGTTTGCAGGCTGTAATGACTGGTGCTGATGGAAGAAGAGGATGAAGAGCTCTAAGTTTCCATGGTAAATCTTCACTTGCTTTAGACTGCAATCTGTGGTCACCCAGTGATCTTTTTTTCATGTGATGTATTCATACATATTTGCTATATAAGATATAGTAGATATTAATAAACATATGGAGAAATATAAGGAAATTAAATAACTTTCTCCAAAATACACTCAGAAAGAGATTAGCTGAAACAATAAAATCTCTTTATTTCCCTAGACATAGAGGTAACACTGAGTTAAACTGGTGAGAAATTTATCTCTGGCCTTGTCATTTAGGACTTCATTTATGTAACTCCCCTCACTTAAATGGTCTTCATTTGCACGAATCAGTGAAGTTAGGCAACTATACTTAGTGAATTAAATTGTGAATTAAAACGTGTAGGACTCACCTTGACATCTGTAGTGGTCAGCACACAACCTCTCTGATTTGCGCTTTGTGAAACAAGTAAGTCACATCATCTTAAGGGAGAATATAAACTCAGCTAACTTCTCCAGACCTGTCATGTCCACTCATTTACACTCATGTCCATTCATTTACCACTTTGCTGCACCTAAATTACAGACTAAGATGTTTGAACTCTTTGCCAATTTGTTACACTACAGATCACACGATTCATGTGGACTAAAGAAATACACCTTATGGTTAATCGAGTTGTTCCATGTATAGAACCATTATCAGTCCAATTACAGTGATGCTGCTAATTCTGGCTCCAATTACACTCAGTTCAAACTGCATATACAAATAATTTGTTACCTTTCTTTCTCTGATGTTATGGCTTCCCTTCTCATGCCCCTCTGGGTTCTTGGGACAATGACTTCAACCAATAGGGAATCTGTAGACAGTCACCAGTATTCAGAATCCCTCGCTGGAAGCACTTTGAAGTGGATGATGGGGGTATCTTCCTCCTCCCTCCTGAGTCCTTTTAGGGTTGTTCTTGCTTGCTAACACACTCTTCCTGTTCTTCTCTCATTGGTCTGTAAGTTCACTAGAATTTACTACATAAATAATGTTTTACCTTCTTTAATGGATATTTGTCCTGGCTTCTCTCTGTTATTCCCAGTAAAAATTATACATCTTGCAAAGCTCAATTCAGCTACTGAAGATCAGAGAGCTGTCTATGACCTTATGGTCTCTAGTATCCTGTGGCCAAGCATGCAAGGCCACTGCTATCATCCAGTGCCTCTAATTCTACTCTCTTTGAACGGTTGCAGAGAGCTAAGTGAAAACTAGGAAAAAAAAAAAAAAAAAGAAAAAGAAAGAAAGAAAGAAAGAAAGAAAGAAAGAAAGAAAGAAAGAAAGAAAGAAAGAAAAAGAAAGAAAGAAAGAAAGAAAAAGATAATAGCCAAAACATAAAAATAATAAAAATGAAGTGAGTTCCTCCCCATCATTTGATTTGCTTTTTCCCCATGTCACTGATCCTTATTGGCTGAAATCTACTGCAATATGATAAGAAATGATAAAATGTGGCTAAACACCAAGCAGAAGGAAATGCAATCAATTCCCTGCAGAGTGTAGCAGGAGAGATTTTAGCGCGACAAAGACTGACTTTGCAAAGATTTGCTTTTCCTTTCTTAGTCTGTGCTATCTATGTTCCCCACTGAAACTGCAGAAGAGAATTAGAAGGTACTTTGGAAGTCCTCCAATACACAAGCAACATAAGAACTCTGCAGGTGTTCTCCTTATCAGAAAAAATGCTTTGTCGTGTTGGACTGACCCAGAAGGTTTTCCGTTTCTCAACATGTCTGCAAGGGAAACTGACCCACAGCCTCCCATTCAGTGGTGTGATTTTGGTGGCTGTACTGACTCTTCTGCACTGCTGCACTCCTGACATTGCTCTGTTAATGCAAGACCAGAAAATTATTGTTGTGACCAACCACAGCTCAAGACACACAGAGAAAGTGTCAGTATTGTCCTGCTAACCTTACTAAGCTGTACTGACTCAAACCGCTTTTGACCTAACCATGTTTTTAAGAGGAACTTTCAGTATCTTACTTTTTTGACTGTTTTGCATTATTTTAACTTAATTTTTTTAATTGATTCAGTTGGCTAAAGTTACTCCTTCTGTTCTTCTTTTCTTCTTTCCCTCCTTCTAAACAGGTATCAAGACAATGATACTTACAGTGAGTAATAAAGGCATGAATGGCAGAATAACAGAATCACAGCACGGCTGATGTTGGAAGGAACCTCTGGAGATCTCGGCCAACCTCCCTGCTCAGTCAAGGTTGCCTAGAGCACATTACCCAGGATAGTGTCCAAATGGCTTTTGAATATCTCCTGGGAAGGAGTCTACAACCTTACAGCAGAAAAACTGACTCTAGTGCTAATATTTGAACTCTAATAAGTATAGAAGAATACTGTCATGGCCTAAAAAATCAACATAATATAAAAATAATTCTTACTTTGGGCTTAGTTAGGCCAAAACCCAAACCAACTTCACTTTTCTCCAACTGTATTCTATTAACAAGATCAAATACTTCATTTTTCTTCAGTCTTACTTTAAACTTTTCTCTTACTCAAGAAATTGAACTGCATGCCAGCGTGACGTATTTAAAGTTAACAAAAGACTTTAAAGCACAGGAATACACGGTAATTCCATCATGTACCTTAGAATATTATTAATATTAAGGATTTTAAGTTCTTCATCTTTATGATTTATTCTCACATTAATATATAATTCCTATTTCTCATTTTATATTACTTCTCAATTTGTCTGACAGCACTAGGTCATAAAGTACTCAACTTACTGTTCGTTTAGATTGCTTTAAAGGTTTAACCCCTGTGATTTTAAATTGAAAACCACTTTCATGTACTTACACAATGGAAAAAGAAAGTACATTTCCATTTAGACCTACCTAGACCGGTTGATTTTTCATATTCACTGGCTTAATAATTAGGCTTTCTCACAGTGAATATGACTTCTTTGAAAGAACATCACCTTTATAACCTCCAACTTCCTGATATTAGCAGGCTGTTTTTATGGCTCTCACCAAGAGTTCTGTTTAAGCAACTACTGACAGATAATTGCATAAATACATTGGCAACAATTCACTGATGCGTGCAAACCTAAGCACAGTTTTATTTGCCAGTCCTTGGATTCTATCCTTTGAATTTATTACATTGAAAAATTTTACCTGTGACTGACTGTTGGCAGATATTAGTAAAGTAGACACTTGTAAAGATAGTAATAAAGTTACACATCTTATTTTAAAAGTATAGTTATTAAACTAGAGGAAGTACTCTCCAGCCATCTTTTCCAGTTTTATGAGGTGACCTTTACCTTGCAACAATCTCTTTGGTTTCAGTAATACCTCTTACTGAAGCCTTTATTCAGCAAAGAAATTCAGTCAATACCCAAAGAGTCAATTACTGTGTTGAATGAAATGCAAAATGGCATGGAATTGCTACAAATAAAGGTCGCATATTTGGGCCCCTACGCCTTTTAAGGATAAAAAACAACAACAACCACCAAAACTCCTGTGCCAGTTACTGAATAACTGATACTGTAAAACTCTGCTGGTCTCAGGTTTGTGGGCAGAAAGCAAGAGAGGCATGGCAGTTTTGCCTGCAGAGGTCAGGAGGAAGAACAGCAAGGTCTGGCTTCCAGAAAGCAGAAAACTTCCAGCTCATCAGTGATGACTGCTTGCTCAGGGTGGGTGCTTGGGATCTCATGGGGGCAGCATATGCTGCTCTGAGTGTAGAGCAGCTGCCACTTACAGGACAGAGAGTAGGCCGGGCAAGGTGCCCCCTGTTATCCTGACCCAGGTACAGAAAGCGTGTATGACCGGAAAAAATAAAATGCAGTAGCCGTGCAGATGAAGGGGGTGATGAGACTGTCAGCCACCTCTTCCACACCTTCTTGTAATTCTCTTCTGTTGCTGACCTTCTTAATGGCAATAGAGCAGAGGAAGAGGACAGTAATCTTAACCCCTGCTTCACAGGACAAAGAAAAAAGCTATCCTCTTCAAGAAAAATAAATACAGAAACACAAAATAACAAACTAATATTTAAGATCGAAATGGTGTTTGAAGGCCCCCCAAAAGAGTCGAGGCTTCACAGGTTGGGGGATAAAATACAAAGTGTGGCCTCACATGGCAGTAGGACTATGCGTGTATGCAGTGAGAGGATCAGTTTGTTCTTCAGATGTGAAAGTGGTTGAAAAGGAGCACCAGAGAGAAACAGAGGCTTACAGAGAAGGCTTATGGAGGTGTTATCTTGCTGCTGCACTCCCCGACCTGCAAGACACGTGTAAGTCATTAGGAAGGAGAATTATCTGCTAGGAAGGAAAAGCCTTGCATCTTATACATATCCAACCCTTTAATGGATGTCACACTTGATGTCTGAAGAAGCTCCTGGAGCACAGAGGGCCCTTTCAAAAGCATGGAAAAGTGGAAGTGGGAATCCATGATTGGTGACATCAGGGAAAACTGCAGCATAACTTCATGCTGGGTGCAAAGCCAGCAGAACTCCTGAGACAAAAAATACATAAATAAAAGCAGAGGAACTACAATAGTTGGCATCGGATAACAACCCTGATATAATAAGCATCTGGGGTACTTGGAAACAGGATTGGTTGGACAGTGTTACCTAGCAACGCACTTTACATGAGCAACAGATTTAATACATTCAGCAATGCTGCCCATGAAAGAATTATATTAAGTGTAAAAATATCGTAGAAGAGCCCACTATGTAATCATTGTGTGTGGATGTCCCCATACTGAGTGCTAAGACCATATTGATCCTGTGATCAGGGCGATGGAAGTTTTAATCTAAATTTTATCAGGTGATAAATCAAAGTGAAAGACTTCAACCACTTGTGGAAAGGAAACTTCAATACCTCCCTGAGTAGTGTGGAGAGAATTCTTGCACTCACTAAACACTGTTCAGAATATCATTTTTGTCTTGTCCTTGAAAATGCCATTATAAATTTGGTCTTGAGTGGTTTGTGGGACCTAGTTCAAAATACTGTAGGAGAGTTGCTCTGTATTAACAACAGTATGGCTAGCTTATTATCAGTAAGTATAGCTTATTGTAGTGGGAGAGCAGGTCAGATAGATCCAGAATGCCGGTGTTCCTTTTTTGAAAAGCAAACTACCTGAAAATGAGGCAATGAGTAAAAAGCAAACCAAAAAATTCCAAAAGAACCCATTTGGATGTAGTCTGGAGGTTAAAGAGAACCCAACAATCCTCCACTAAACAAAACAAAACAAAATAAGCCTCTACTCATATCTAGTAAATTTGTGCTTCATTTCAAAAAGAAGCAAACAAGAAAAACACAACAGTAGAAAGCATGAAGTTCTTAGAGGATGAATGGAAAGACTGATCAGCTATCACCTTCCTAAGTCTGGAATTTAAAAACATAAAGTTTCACCAACGTCAATAAAAAAATCCACAAAGTATGCTTGGTCAAAAGGAAACAGGAAATAAATATGCTAAAAATACATTTACAGATCATCTAGAATTAAAGACATGTGTGAGCTTCCCCAGTCTTTGTAGCAGACACATCAGAATAGGATGTTTGGGCTACCTTTGGGAAGTGTTAGATCAGGAAGAGGTCAGTGAGCCAAGAGTAAGTCACCAGGACAGATGGTGTCACCAAAGAGTCCCAAAGGGCTCCACACACAAAACAGCAGAACTGCTGGTCAAGGTGTCCAGCCAGGCACTACTGATGACCCCTGCAACAGAGGACTGGTGGGGTGCCAATATATGCCACATCTATTCAGAGGGCTCTGCAGTGGATCCTGTGAACCACTGCCCCAGCGAGTCCCTGGGGCAGACTCTCTGTTAAAAAAAAAAAAAATCATTAAACATGGAGATAAATATTTTTTTTTCTGGGAAAAAAACAGGATGGATTCTTTCTGGGAAACAACTAGAATGGCTTCTCCAAAAGGAAGTCCTCTCACACCTGCTCATTATGTGAAATCTTGTCAATAAGCATGTGGGCTTGTATGTGTGGAAGGCATAATACAGCTGGATTCTCATGATTTCACCTTAGAAGTTGTTAAGAAGTAAAGCCACTACAATACTTGAGCAAACACTCTTTTGTAGACTGACATCTGGCCAAAGGTTCAAAAGTAAAGTGCAATGTTTAGTGTTTGTTCCTCATGCTGAAGAAGAGACATCAGAGGTGTCCCTGGGATCAGCGAAGTGCGTGGTTTAATTCAGTGAAAAAAGGCTGCAACGATGACAACAAATTCCAGAAGAACTTTACAAAACTAACCAGAAAGGTGTTAGGTGAAATTCAACACAGATAAATTTGACATATTTTGGAAAAAATAATCACAGTGATGTCTACGATGTGCTGAAACCTGTTTCAACACCTTTGAGATGATTTCAGAGCTCTTCCTACAAAGGTTTACTGTGTAAACCTTTTGGTTTACACAGGTTCTAGAAGGGGAAGACATATGAGAAGTTGCTAAGGTCCCTTGGGTTGTTCAGCCCAGCGCGGAGCAGGCTGAGGGGAGGCCTCATGGCAGCCTGCAGCTCCCTCACGAGGGGAGCAGAGGGGCAGGCACTGAGGTCTGCTCTCTGGGGACAGCGACAAGACCCGAGGGAACAGCATGGAGCTGGGACAGGCGAGGGTCAGGCTGGGGGTTAGGGAAAGGTTCTGCACCCAGAGGGTGGTCGGGCACTGGGAGAGGTTCTCCAGGGAAGTGATTATAGCAACAGGCCTGCTGGAGTTCAAGAAGTGTTTGGACAATGCTGTCATACATGTGGTTTGAATTTTGGTGGTACTGTGTGGAGCCAGGAGCTGGACTTGATGATTTTTGTGGGTCCCTTCCAACTCAGGATATTCTGTGATTCTATGTTTCTATGAAAAAAAAAAAAAAAAATTTGGTTTCACAAAGTGCTCCTCGGCAATGAAGAGCACACAATTAAGTAAAACCTTGTCATGGCCACATCTTCAGACCTGTATTTGGCATGATGAAGATGAGCAGCTGACTTAAGAAGATACTGCTATCTGGAACTCTTCATTTTGGAGAGAATACTGAAGAAGAAGATGTTATGCAAGGCTCATAAATCGTGCACAGAGCGCATGGACAAGCTAAATGCTGAACTGGTCATGGCATACTGGTCAACTGGCAGAACTAAGGAAGGTTTCAGGGTTCAAGACTCTCTTCTTCCTTTCTGGATAAACAAAAAAAGTAAAACAGGGGACCCATCTGCCATTGTTCATAGCTGTGATCATTTTTGTGAAGGAGAGGTTGTTCCTCAATCATTGTGTTCTGGAACAAGGAAGATTCTTGGGTACTATAATTTACAAGCTTTACAATTTCAAGCAAGCAAACTTTAATTGGGAAAATTTTGTTCAAAATCTAAAGGCCATATTTTCAGCCCAACTCTGAGTAAAATTTCCTATAACCAGGAGTCAAAGCAGCACTCTGCACTTAAAGCAGCTGACAGACATTTGTCACAGATCATGTGATTAAAGTTTTTGTTTGTTTGTTTTCCCCTGCAGGTGTGTATCCTTTTGCCCCTGAAGCATAGAAATCTTTAACAAACAAGTCAGAGTAAACCTCTCAGATAACATGTTCTATTTAGGATTTCATCAATGTAATTAAGAAGATGTCTTTATTTCCAAGGCCTTTGTTATTCACGAGGTTAGTTAGCAAGGCACTGGTTTAACTGTTACACTTTAGGGAAGACGATGAAGGGTTAGGGAGCAAGTAAATAAGTTTTATTTATCTGGCAGTTTTGGTAGAGAATAGCAAACGTAGTAATCTTGTTTAGAAAAATAAAAAGTACATAACCCAGTTGGGGAAAAATATTGCCTCCCAGATATTCTGATAAATGCTGGTGGAAACATGATTTACAGGAGTGGGGTGATGTCCGTTCTTCCAAAGGACCCTGAGTGAAAGGTTCACCCTGTATATTGGAACACTGCTGTAGATGGGGAGCGCTATCTCTTTCAGCAGCTGACAGTCTAGCCCTGAAACTCTCATCCCCATTGTGGTTAACATGGCAGACAGGCAGCTCAGCACCACACAGCCGTTCGTTCACCCCACCACCCCAGTGGGATGGGGGAAAGAATCAGGAGGGGGAAAAAAAAAAGTTAATGGGTTGAGATAAAGACAATTTAATAAGAAAGAAAAGGAAGAGAAATAATACTAATTATAACCATATGATGATGATAATAACAGAATGTACAAAACAAGCAATGCACTCTGCAATTACTCACCACCCATTGACTGATGCCTTGAGCAGCAGTTCCCCCAACCCAGCCAGCCACCCCATATAAATTTTTCACCATGACACCATATGGCATTGGACATCCCTTTGGCCAGTTGGGGGTCACCTGTTCTGGTTCTGTCCCCTCACAGCTCCTTGTGCACCCACAGTCTCCTTGTTGGCAGGGCAGTGTGAGGAGCTGAAAAGTCCTTGACTTAGTAGCACTGACCTGCAACCTTAGAAGCACTGACCTGCAACAATCAAAACATATTCTCATCCTAAATCCAAAACACAGCACCATACCAGGTACTAGGAGGAAAATTAACTCAATCCTAGCTGAAACCAGGACACCCCAAACAATGACTCTGCCAATTTTAATCAGAATGTGTAAATATCTTGGATAACCAGAAAACGGTCACTTCAGCAAATGAAAGAATTCTCTCAAAATACAACAGCTCAGTTCTGCACAGGTAGCTTGGAATTTAAATGATTTTTACTTCCAGCTTGCTGGTGCTTTCAAGCAATTGTCATGGTCTGTTGCTCAGATCCTCCTTGTCTCGTCCTTCTCCTTAATACTACAGGCACACAAGATCAGACCAACAGGCTCTGCCCATAGGTGACAGCAGATGCAGAGGGAGGAATAAGAGTGGGGAAATGGCAGTCATGAACTTGCAGACAATGTCCTCATATTTAGCACCCTTCTGTGGATTTCTCTTTCTTGAATTGGCCCAGTGATTTCTGAATTCACTATGAAGCATCAGTTTCCAATGATGCTTCAAAATGCTATTGCCATGTAAACAGCAGGACAGACAGTACACACTGCCGTGATAGATTGCTAATGAACAGAAGATAGCAGGCATATGATACTCCACTCTAACTAGGAGAACAGGATATTTTACCCTCAGTAAATTCTTTTACTGCTGTGCCAAAATGACTCGAAATATTGGATGTGGAGTTTTGTGTCATCTGATCATTTCATCTTCTTAACTATAAACAAGTGCAGAGATAAAGAAATTTATAAACTGCAAAACCATTCCATAAATATTACAAGCCTTTTGAGAATCAGCTACATGTGTCACATGTTGGTGCAAGATTTCAAATAAATGCTTTATAAATGGAAAAAAGGACAAGCCAGTCATTTTAGTAATATACATAAAAACAACACATATTAAAAAATCAAATGTTCTTGCATAATAAAATTATATCTAGGATCTTCAATCACGGGAGCTCTAATTAAAACTCTGTAATTTTCCTGCATTGCAGTCTATCACATTCAGGGGTTTTATGCATATTAATATCCTGGGGCTATAAACTTTAAAAACAAATTACCTCGTGAACTTAAATGCATTATTTTTTCCTTTGAGACAACTCTCACAGCTTCTCTTTTCTCTAACAGAAACAGATCTTCCTGTAATTTTTCTTTCTGTAAGTTGCATTCAAACATAGTAGTATAACCAGGTCAGTCTGTTGCAAATATATCACATTCCATATCTTTGAAAATTCCATCACTTTGAAAATTGTTTTCCATTCATTCAACACCAGTGCTTGAACCTAACTTTTTTTATGTAACTTCAACTGTTGATAACAAATAAAATTAAGAGCTTAAAGTATGAATGAATTTTTGACTTGAAAAGGGATGTTTTAAAGCTCATCGTAGCCTGGAGATAAAAGAGAAAAATGAGAACAGGAACTTGGAAATAAACAACAGTGAAAAAAATTGTGATTCTTGTCTCAGTCTACATCCATGAAGTACATTCTAGAGAGGAAGAAAAGCATAATAAGCTAAACAATAAGCACTATAAACTGGCCATAAATTTAGCTTAATTATTTGGAAACCGTTGCTGAGTGGCGTAGGCTGCCAGAACAGCCTTATCCTAGCAGTAGTGGAGGAAAACATGAAATAATAGCTAACATGAGGATACCTTTAAGGTGTGTACTGTGTAAGTGCTGACTGGGCTGATGTACAAAGAACTTGATGATGTACCTGGGCTCATAACAAAGTGCAGGAAAGCGTTTTGTCTGTCTGTTGCTTTATTTACTGCAGGTACAAAAGCTACTTCCTGGCCAGACGAGGTGCTAGCCTGAGTGCTTGAGGTGCTCCCAGTTTAGGCTCCAGGCTCTCTGAGAGGCTTGACCCACAGAGGCAGACACCTGTGTAGTGCCTGTGGTGTGGGCAAAGTTACTTGCTGGCCCATACCAGGGGCTCTGTCAAATCGCCATCAGCGGTCTCACACCTCCAAGAGAAGTTGGCATGCTTTTCAGAAATTCCATTCTCTCCCTTCCACTTCAGAAAGCAACCTGGCTACATTCAGAAATAGCAGTTTTGGTGCTGAGGAAATTTCAATTCCAAGCACAATTCAGGCTCCAGTTTATAGCTTGGAGAGCTTGGACAATACAGACCAAGCCAGCAGCAGCTACCTCTCCTAGTGAGGCTTCCAGAGGAAATCTTTTGGGCTGCAGAAGACTTGAGGCAGCTCACTCCCTGTGTTGGCTGCTTTGCACTCACTGTCAATCATCTTCTGCTCCTGGAAATGTAAAATTTGAAAGAAAGCATTTGTCTCTACTATAAAGGTGTTTCAACATCAAGAATTTTTAATGCTGTGTGATGAGGCTTAACCCATATGAGACAGACTGGAGAACTTTTCTTACCTTTATGTGCAAAAGAAAAATCAAAAGCAGAGCTCTAGTGATGAAAACTTCCTCATACTTCAGTAGAAGTACTTCTCATTTTCTTTGCACCTGAAAAAAATGAGCTTAGACATGAAGTAATGGACTTCTTCCAATAAACAGACTTCTGAATTCTTGAAGCTGTCGTAAACTGAAGAATCAAATTTTGAGGTTTGCTTTGTTTTGTTTTTTGGGAAGACGTCTTTCTATTCATTAATTAATTATCACTTTGGTGTGGAAGCAGAAAGGGAAAATAGCATTACCTAATCCTGACAGCAGGAAGAGAAAGAATTTAGGGTGAACATTGGCAAAAATGTCGTAAGAGGTGCTTACAATACACTGACCCATTTAGATGCTTCTCTTCACAACAGGCTTAACTACTTCCTTTGCTTATGTTAGTGTTTTCACTCTCAGACAATAATGACAGCAGAACATTTTTTGTTGCTTTTTTTTCATTAAGATCAGTTAAAAACATCACAAATAACCCTGCAGAGTGCTTTCAGCATTTAGGTGAATCTATTGAGCAAAGGTATTGTATTATATCTGTTAGCCTAAGTGACTTGAAAGCTGGCTTAGCTCCAGAAGCCCTGACCCCTCTCTCAGCAGCATCAGTGTGCGCCATTTCATCAGCCTCAAGTGCTAGTTATCTACAGCCATGTTCAAAACGCCTGTTAGAATATGGCAAAATCATTGCTGCTTTTCTCTTCAGATGATGGGGACTGTGAAGGACCATTATCAGGAAAGGATGAGATTCACCTAAAGAGACATTTTTAACACACAGTGCATATTGACAAGCTTGATTTCTCTAACAAGTTAAAAAAAGGTGACTAATGGAATATATACCTCTTCATAGGTGATAAAGACTGCAAATAACAATTCGTATTTAGAGTCATAATGGAGGATACACAGGTAGCAGCTACCAGCATTCTGTGTAGGCAGAACAAAGTCCTTCAGTTTCTCCAAGTAATGCCTAGTTACAGCAAGTACATTTTTTCTGTGCTTAATGGTCCTCGTACATCGTTTGAGAAAGGATTGGATTATTTAGAGCTGCAAACCATCTACATTTTATTGTCTAGAATTATGTGCATTTATACGTAGAAATTATCTCATTTTTAAGAGATGCATTTAAGTGTTTATAGAAAAAAATAACTCATCAAAGGATCACTGGTTTACTGCAATGAAACAGGGAAAAGAAAAAAAAAAAAAAACTTGGTGCTTCATCATCAAGGTGCCCACCAAGATCTTTCGTGATTTCCTTTCCTCAGCAGGACAGGGTGAAAAAATATGATGAAAAAAAAACTCACGGGCTGAGATAAGGACAGAGAGATTGCTCACTTATTACCATCATGGGCAAAACAGATTAAGATTGGGGAATGTTAACATGATTTATTGCCAATGAGTAAAAGTAGGATAGCTATAACTAAAAGCAAACTAGAAACATCTCCCCTGCACCCCCTTCTTTACAGGTTCAACTTCAATTTCAATTCTCTACCTCCCCCACCCCGAGCAGTGCAGGGGAACAGGCATTGGGGGCTGCGGTCAGCCCCTGACGCTTTGTCTCCGCCGCTCCTTCACGGTCCCTCTCTGCCCTTGCTCCACGCGGGGTCCCTTTCAGGGGATGCCGTCCTCCCCAAACTGAGCCTGCGGGGGCTGACCCCAGGCATCAGCTCTTCAGGAACTGCTCCCACATGGCTCCGTACCATGGGGTCCATCCGTCCGCCAGGAGAAAACTGCTCCAGCACGGGTCCCCCATGGACGGCAGCTCCCCCCAGACCCCCTGCTCCTGCACGGGCTCCTCTCCACGGGCTGCAGCTCCGGCCGGGGGCCTGCTCCTGTGGGGGCTCTCCATGGGCCGCAGCCTCCTCCAGGCCACATCCACCTGCTCCACCGGGGGCTCCTCCACGGGCTGCAGCGTGGAGATCTGCTCCATGTGGGACCCATGGGCTGCAGGGGGACAGCCTGCTCCACCAGGGGCCTCTCCACAGGCCGCAGGGGAACTGCTGCTGCCTGCCTGGAGCACCTCCTGCCCTCCTGCTGCACTCACCTTGGGGGCTGCAGGGCTGCTTCTCACTTCTCGCTCTCCTATCTGCTGTTTTGCAGCAGTTTTTTTTTTTTTTTTCCTTTCTTAAATCTGCTCTCACAGAGGTGCAAACAACATTGTTTGTTGGCTTAGCTCTGGGCTGCAGCAGTTCCCTTTGGAGCTGGCTGAAACTGGCCCTTATCTAACATGGGGCAACTTCTGGATTCTTCTCACAGAGGTCACCCCTACAGCCCCACTACAGACACGTATGAAGGCTACATTGGAAGTTTTCATGCACTAGTATCCTCATCTTGTCTGTTAGGCTATTTCTTGGCTTCTGTTAGCATAACACTGCAAAGTTATTCCATCTTGATTGTTTTCTCTCTTAAATACCTCCAAGGTTTAAATGAAGTATTATCTCCAAGCACAGAAGACTTATTAGCTTCTTTCAAGTCTATAGAAAGCCTGCTGATTTGGGGTCTCAAGCCTTCTGTGGGATCACATCCAGTTTTCTTCTAATAAAGGCATGCATTCATATGTATTATTTATAATCTCAAAACAAAACAGTTCTTTTTTAAAAAATCACTTTTATGACTGAATTCCTTAGTGGATGAGACCTGGAATGCCATGAAGGCATTCTTTTTCTGAAGTCTTCTGCAGAGTCAGTAGCGGTCTGGAGACCTGAACTAGCATCCCAGTGAGTCTCAGACAAACTGTGCAGGAAAACCTCAGTAGTGATGCCAAACATTACAACAAATAATTCCAATAAAAACAGTATTTGTGTTTTTAAAACTTACTGCAGCCATTAATATCTGGATGCTTTAAAATGCAATATCCTTGGAGAAACGGCATTTGTTCTCAGTTGTGTTACACCCCAAAGCGTTCAGGTCACGACAATTCCTACTGGCAACAGGATGCCTGAGCATCAAGTACAAGTGACACTGAGTTTTCTGTGTGGGTCTTTCCAGAGGTATTCCGGTGAGGATTTTCAACTTCGTTCCTTGACAAACTGTTCTGTGTTCAGAGTTTGCAAGTTACTGACGGAGCCCCCGCTGTGATCTGTGTTTATATATGAAACACGTAATAAACATTTTTCTTAGTCCTAGAACTGATAACCATTATATTTATTGGTCATTTAGACTGAAAAAGGATGTGTCTAATTAGACTGTTTTGTCAAAAGCTGAATTTCAACTCCTAGTATTGTAGGCAAGCTCAGTGTACAGAAGAGTTTTATATTTAGCAATATACTGCAGGAATGGTTAGCATCACATTGCATAGACACCTGCAAGATGCATCTCATCTCTTCAAAGGAAAAAGTTCATTTTGAGTTTCCTCTTGTTATGTATGCTGGGGAGCTTCAAGGTGATTGTAAGCACACATCAGACCCACAAAGAACTCTTCATGACTGAAACTTTTGAAAAGATAAATAGGTCATCTGCTTTTTTATTTTCCCCTAATCCTGAAAATACTGTTATTGTTTGATTATTAAGGAGTCAAAATGTTTGTAAAGATGTCTTTCAAGCACCTTTACTGCCAAATTCAATGCTTCTGGAGTAAAAGATTTAACATATAAAAATGACACAGTCACAGATGTTAGAAATGGTTACCATATGATAATATGCTTCTCTACACATGCTATGCATGTGTAACAAATTTGGAAATCAGTCTCCTGGCAGTTTTTAATGAAAAAAAAAAAGAAAAAAAAATACTACTGAGGTACCCCGGGTACACTGAGGTACTGACAATGGCTTCTGCCTGTGAGAGGAAATACCACTACTTAGAGGGGCAAAAAGAGCAGCATTCTTCCTTAGCCTCCTTTTTAATGAGGACTTCCTTCAGGACTATATTATCACCAGGACACTTGAGGGAGTGCTGCTCTTTGTAGATGTTTCAGGTGGGCTGAGCACAACACAGCCCCCATGGACACAAGCCACTGGGGCACATCAGGCCCCTGGTGCTGGCTGCTGAGTAGGTCAAGTGTCTGTCTTACCCAGCCTGGTGTGCATGAGGTGTGTGTATTTGCTAGCAAACTTTAAGCTGGACTACCTGTCATGTAGCAGGGTCCATGTGTGGTATGAGGGACCATGCTCACTCATTGCTCTTTATATCATTTAATAACCTTCACTAGCTGTATCAACCTCAATAAACCCAAGAAGGAAGCAGCTCAAATAGTTTGTTTCTTGGGATTTCGAAGTAATGCAAGCAGATGCAGTCATGGTCGCAGGGTTTTCAACGCACAAAGACTTGGTCTCTCCTCCTGAATTCCATTAACGTTTTCCACAAAAGCTTATTCCTCTGAATCCACCATAGTATGTATAAAGTGACAGAAGTCCTGCCATGTTCCCTGTGACTGTAAAGGTCTGAAATGGAGAAAAATGTTTTTAGCACAAGGTACTTCTGCCACGCTCTTTGCAGCTCTGAGTTACAGGTATCATTGTCAAAAGACAGGGTTTTGACAGGTGGGTACAAAAGATCGCTCTGTCTGTAGAAATCTCTAAAAAAAAAAAACATCATTCATCTCCAGTGAAGCTTTCCAGTTTTCTCTTCTTCAGAGCACAGCTATCTGCATTCAAAACCGTTTTGTAGGGATAATCAGAGGTGCATGTTTGCTCAGACAACTCGTTTGGTGGGGATTTGCAAATGCAAAGTAGTGCAGCATGCTTGGTGTTCTTTGGCAAGCTACACTCAGATAAACACGCTTCACTGAAGATATTTCTCATTTGAGCGTGGTTGTCACTGAGGAATTGTCCCATGGCTTTCTTGTTAAAACTTTTATTCATCCTAGCAAAGAGAGGCAATTTTGGCCAAATACCAAGGATCATGATCAGTGGTACAAAATCTTGTTGGAGGCCAGTAACTAGCAATGTAGGCCTGTGGTCAGTAACGGGTCCAGTCCTGTATATCATCTTCATTAATGATCTGAAAGATGGGGCAGTGTCCCTTCAGCAGAGACTGCTGAACTAGGGTGAGTGACTGATACATCAGAAGGTCATGCTTCCATCCAAAGGGACCTGCACAGGCTAGAGAAATGGGCTTACCAGAAGCTCGTGAAGTTCAACATGAAGAACTGCGAAGTCCTGCTCCTGGGAGGAACAACCACAAGTACATGCTAAAGGCTGGCAAGCTGGAAGGCAGCTTGGCAGAAAAGGACCTCGGTGTTTTGGTGGACACCAAATGAAAATGAGCTAGCAATGTGTCCATGCCACAAAGAAGGCTATCGGTATCTTGGGCTGCATTAGCGGGAGTGCTGCCAGCGGATGAATGGAGGTGATCTGTCCCCTCTATTTAGCAGTGGTGATGCCCAGCACGGTGTACCATGTCCAGTGCTGGGCTGCCCAGTACAAGAGAGACATGCAGGAATTGAGGCTGCAGGGGGCTTGCTTAAGCAGCAGTTTTTACCAGGTGACCTCCAGAAGTCCTTCCCAACCTCAACCATGCTGTGGTTCTCTGATTAGGTCCATACTTACATAGAGAAAATAATTTTTAGTGAGAACTAACTTCTTCAGCCACTGAGTGAGACTAACTGAATTGCATCATTGTAATTCCCTCCCATCTTTCATCACTGGTTGGACATAGACCTCTCAGTCTTCATTACAGAATTCTGGTCACTGAACTTACGAAGCAACTGGTAGCATCTGTGGTATGTCTGCATCACTTAGCCTATGAGGGTGACAAAGAGCAAACATAATGCCAGGCAATATTGCGCAATAAGACTCCAAGGATTCATAACTGTTGAAGTAATGCAGAAGTTCAAAATGTGTTAACACTGAATATTTGCTGAGCTGGATACCAGGAAAAATGGACTATCAGTGGGTTTCACTCATTTTGATGAAAGGGAAAGAGAACAGCAGAATATAGTAATATTCAGTTTGGTTCAGTTTGTCTGTATGGCAGGATAATGAGTCTCCAAGGGTTACAGAACTTCACATATATCACAACTGGAGCCATTGCACTTGGATACTACCAAAAGGTTTCTCTATTTTTTAAGCAATTGCTTGCTTGATGATGAAAAAAAAAAAGGGGGGGGGGGGGCCTTTTCGCATATCTAGAAAAATGTCACACACAAATATTTTCTCAGTATTCACACATAATAGCAGCCACACAGCTTTCAAACTACTTATTACCTGGAGTTTTGACAGTTAATTTTTCTAGGCATATCAGATGGCTACACACATTTTTCTAGAATAACAGGAAAAAAAAAAAAAAAAAGGAAAAAAAAAAAGTATTGCTATCTGTTCAACTAATGAATTACGTTATAATAATGGTATCCAGCTGCTAATTAGTCCCACAAGAGGAAATGGCTGACATGACAATATGCTTTTAAAATTCATAGAATTTGCAGAATATTAAATGATTAGCCTTTTCTCCCTCACTAACAGAACAGCAATAGGAAGTTAAAACTTACTCTTTGGCAAGGTATGGATTCCTAAATCCAATCTTATGAGTCTCACCGTGCACTGTATAAGCAAATCCAGATAGGAGCAGTCCATGTCTACAAAGAAGCAGCATTTGAGAACTGGCTTTACAAGAGTCAGAAGGGAAAGTGTCTATGACAAACCAGAAAGGATTTGAAACTAGTTTCAAAGCAGAGGCAACCACTCTAAGATTAGATGTCTCTTTGAAAAGGAGAGGTTAGTCTAGTGTAAATGCAATGTAGATGTGACTGAGCCATGCTCTTTGACCTACTCCATGGCACGTCAACCAAATGACTGAAAAGTCTCACTAGACAATGCACATTTAAAAACCACCCACAGAGGAAAGAAAGAATCAGGCTGTAAAAGGAAGAAATATAATGAAAATAGTGAAATATTTACTAATGCAATCCCTAATGTAATGGCAATTCCATTGTGTCACAAGTCAAGCAAGCAGGGCAGAAGACTAGCCTGGCTGAACAGGGAACACCTCCTGGAACTAGGGCAGAAAAATAAAATGTATGATCTTTGGAAACAAGGTCAGGCTTCACAGAGAGAGTGCAATTCACATTTTCAGGGAGAACACAAGAAAAAAACAAAGCTCATCCTGAGCTGACATTGGGCAGTGTGGTGTCAGGAAATAAAAAAGGCTTTCCTTGCTGACTGGAAACTAGCCAATGTTATACCAATCTACAAGAAGGACACAAGACAAGACCTAGGAAGACCGTGGTACCTGGAAAACTTAAGTTGAAGATTATCTTGGGTACTACTGAAACACATTTATAGAACAAAGCTGTTATCAGGCGCGGTCAACATGGGTTCATGAAGGGAAAGTCCTGTCTTAGTAAATGGGGGTGGCTGACAGTCACTAGAGGTGTGGGCCACGGCTCAATTCTTGGACCAGTTTGTTCAATATTTTCATCAATGATCATTGCAGGAGCTGAATGCATCCTTAGCAATTTTCCTTATGATAATAAACTGGGAGGTGCTGTCAACCCTCTGGAGGTCACAAGGACGAGAGGTCTTACAGAGGGAACTAGATAGATTGGTGCAAGGTCATGAAGTTCAACAATAGTAAAACACTGAATTCTGCACTTGGGACAGAGCAATTCAGGACACAGATATAGATTGAAACATGAGTGGCTCGAGAGCAACCCTGCAGAAAGGGACCGAGAGGTACTGGTCAACAGCAGGCTCAATGTGAGCCAGCAGTGTGCCCTGGCAGCCCAGAGGGCGAACAGCGTTTTGGGGTGCATTAAACACAGCATAGCCAACTGTTCAAAAGAGGTGATTTTCCCACTATGTTTAGCATTGATGTGGCCTCACTTTGAATATTTTATGGAGTTCTGGGCTCTACAATATGAAAAGGATGCTAAAATACTTGAAAGCATCCAGAGGAGGGCAAAAAAGCTGGTAAAAGGGCTCTAGGCATGTCCTATAAGGAGAGGCTGAGGACACCTGGGTTGTCTAGCTGTGAGACAAGGAGGTCTCAGAGGCAACCTCATTGCTCTCTGCAACTCCCTAAGGAGGGACAATGGAGAGGGAAGTGCTGGTCTCTGTTCTCTGCTCACCAATGACAGAATGCACAGGAACAAAGCTGTGCCAAGGGAAGGTTCAGACTGTAGAGCAGGAAAAATTCTATTTACTGTGAGGTTGGTCAAACACTGGGACGGGCTTCCTAGCAAGGTGGTTAATGCTCCATGCCTGTCATTGTTCAAGAGGCATTTTAATAATGCCCTTTAATAATATGCTTTAGCTTTTGGTTAGCCCTGAAGTGGTCAGGCAGTTGGACATGATAATTTTTGAAGGTCACTTCCAACTAAATTATTCTGTTCTGTTCTGTTCTGTTCTATTCTACCTATGTTCTGTTGCAGTTCCTCACTGGTGGGGCAGCATGAGAAGTCCTTGACTCAGTGTAAGCACTGCTCTGCAACAACTAAAAATATCAGTAAGTCACCACAACTATTTTCATCAAAAATCCAAAATGCAGAATCATAAAAGCCTCTGTCAAGAAAATTAACTCTATCCCAGCCAAAACCATGACACCTTCAAAATTATTCAGGAGCAGGCTGTTGCAGGGAGGGGAAATAATATGCACTTGACTCAGAAGAGAGAAACAGCAATATGATTTATAGATACAAAGTAATGATTTAACAAAGCTTATGCAACTTAACAAATATTTGATGATGATAAGGTACACCTGATTATAATTGGAAGATACACTTAATTATGCACAATATAAAAGACTATATACTACTTAAAGACACTAGATGGGAGACATTATGTATTAGACAGAGACAGCATAAGGAACTGGGCTAGCTGACATTACATCAAGAAAAGCCTCCCATTTAGTCACGAGGTCCAGAGTGGACTTCTTTGCCTTCTAAACTTCCTGAAGCGTAGAGGTAAAGAGCCTAGGTGTGACTGAAACCACTCCTAATCCCAGATTTGGTCAACAATTTATGTCTAAAGTATTATATGCATTATGTGAATCCCTAATGCTATTTAGCTATTATAAAGTGTGATCACAAAGCAGTGTTACAGTGCTTTAGCATGCGGTTACCTTCCCAATCCACTTAGTGACTATCTGTAGTGATAAGAGTCCTCTCAATCTGCAGCAGTAACCTTGGGAAGTGTCCTTGTCCCAGTGGAGCTCCTGATGTGCAGCCCACTGTCAAGCTTTTGTCAAAGGGCTCTTGGACTGCTCACTATTTATGGAGTAAGATGATTGACTTATGGTCACATTTGCACACAGATGTTAGTTTCTTCCAAATTTGGCTTAAGTCAGACTTTCTTCCAGATTTGGCCAGCACTGCAGTTAGTGGTGTCTGGGTGTGCATTGCTCAAATTAGCCCTTGGCTATTTGTCTTCTGTCTCCCCCAAATCCAGGATACGGCCAACACGACCAGACACATCCATCATGGCTACAATTGATGGTTATCTGCTTAGGCTGGATGTTCTGCTTAAGCTGGGGGGACGTACACCATGACACAAGCTTTAAGTACACATTTAGAGGAAAGATACTATAAAAGAACTCTCCACCTCTAAACTGTTGAAAATACTCTGCTTACAAGACTATAAATAATTTTGTGAACTTTCTCAGGAATAATCAAGCAACAGTTTCCTTCTCTCCAGCAGATGTGATTTTTTAAAAAGGCTTTATGTAGAAGACTCAAAGAGAACTTACCAGCAAACCCTGATATCGTTTATACTGAAGTCTTTGTTTACAGAATGATCTCTACTTTGATTCCAATTTATTTGGTGACCAAATCTCTACTAGTATTAAGAAATGCCAACCTCTTATTCTCTCAAATGTTTTGTTGTCTGACTTAAGTGAGACACTGAAACTTCCAAGCACCTTGCATCTTCCATGACAGTCTTTTCTGCATTGCTTCATGCTTCCATCCATCTGGTCCACATACTGTTCTGTGTTGGTGAGTTGCATGTTTTTCAGACACATGGAGTGTCCCCAGAAGGAATGCAATCTCCCTCCATCATCAGTGAACTTAAAATTAGTATAACTAACACAAGGGCCACACGGGCCTTGACATTAGAAAAAATACAGTATTGAACTCCATGGACAACTTTCCATGTTTGCTTAAATTGAACATTAATTCTAAGATCAGTGATTGAATGTGACACAGTTGTTAACCTTACCAGATAAACTCTCAGCATGCTCTGAAGTTAATACATTTTCTGACTGACTGTTATTCAAATGTCTTTTCTAGCTTGGCTGGAGCTTATAAGCAATAATTAATTGATTCCCTGACCAATCAATTTGTTCTAATTGAAGGAGAAAATTAAGCTCAAGCATGATTAGTCATGTATACCATCTGACTTAGCACAGTTATATAAAGGGAGGTTGTTATCCAGAAAAAGTTCAAAGGATAGTCATGGCAAAGAAAAAGGAAAGTATTCTAGAAGTAACTTATGGAATGCAAGAGAGTGGCATTTTAGCCAACAAAATGGTTGTTAGTAGAAAACTAGTCATGGAGGATAATAGAGCACAGGAGAGATTGAGAAGACATGATAGGCTGAAGAAGAGATTAATTTCAAGATCTTTAGGTGAAAAGAGAAAAGGGAACAGAAAATCATAGCAACTCTGTCACCTCCCCTCCCACCAAAAAGACCATGAAGGAATCATGTGACAGAGGATGATACCTTTAAAAGAAAATTATCATGCCCAGCTATTTACAAAAACATCAGAACTAAACTATGTAGCAGCATGTAGGTATATTCCCTTAAAAATGTGCACGTAAACCTGGTTGCAGTATCCTTTAACCACTACCAAAAGAAAGAAAACAAAGGAAGATATGAAGTGCAACCTCTTTTTATATTTAGAATTCCTGCAGAATGCATTTCAAAACGTGATCATGCAACTGCTGTTTGAATACATTGTTCCAACAACAAGAGGTGAACTCTAAAAGGTTACGGTAAATCACGCCTCTCATGTCATAGAAGTGTCAAAGTAGAGAAATGAAAGACACGTAAACTGTGAACCTAATGAGAGACTTAGCAATTAATGGATTTGTCAGTTTCTGTAAAACTTTGGCCAGATTTCCAGTGGTACTGCAGACGTCCATTACTCTGTGGTTGGTAATGGGGAAGTCAGAAATGCCTACAGAATCTGGGAGAAAATGAAAAGGTATACAAATAGGACCACTCTGAATTACTGAAATCAGACCTCAGTGGGGCAGAGAGACATGATTCCCTCACAATATTGGCTGGGCTTATGAGCCAGTTTGAGGGACAAGAAATAGCTGGTCCAACTGAAGCTCCCACAAACCCAGTATCAGATAAGTGTACCCACTTAAGTTGCACCTCCTAGTCAAAACTTAATACAGATTCACCAAAATATACTTTGGAGGTCTGTGGAGTTCTTTGTGAATTTCAAAAATTTTGTCTTAGCTTTGCTTACTGAAACAAAAAAAAAAAAACACAAGTTTTATTAATCTTTCCCTATCCTCAGAACATGTAGGTATGAAGCATCTTTGCCTGAGAGTTTTTATTGCCTTCCCTGAACACAAACAAAAGTAAATGTGAAAAAAAAACTCCTGATATTGTGTTATGTCATTCCATTGACCTTCACTTAACTCATCAGAATCATAACAGAGCTCACTGTTGCAATGTTTAAGCTTATTTATGAATCAAACTATTATAAACTATTTTAGAAATGTGGAGTAAAAAGTATGGGTTAGTGTTTGTAGATTACCCTGTGCAAGTTCAGTTTGTTTCAGCTGTGGAAAGCTAGTACCTGTGAATATACATGTAGCATTTATATGTTCAACAAGGTCTGTAGAAACATTAACCAAAACTCATTGCCTTCTACAGCTTTTTCCTTACCATAATAATAATAATAATAATAATAATTTTATTTCTACAGAGCAAATTTAATACAAATGCAGTGTAGTTGAAATTGCTTCAGTACGCTTATAAATACAGCTTATTCAACCTCTTAGCCACTTCAGCCTAATTTCAACATTCTTTATTTCTCTATAAAATTTAGCCTGAAGCTTTCCAATGGGCAATATTCAATCAAAAGCAAAGGAGCCCTATATCTTTTTGACAGAATATTATGTGTGCTTTTCAGTTTTGCAATTTCTCCCTCTGCTCCTTTGTAAACCCATTTTAAAAAGTCACATGGAAGGATGTCAAGGAAGGGGCCAGCAGCTCCACAAAAGAAGGTGAACCTTGAGCCTCTGTATGGCTGGTGTTAGCAGTGAGCTCACCCACAAAGAGCCAGGAAGCATAGCAGCAATGCCAGGACAGGATCAGGCCAGAAAGTGACCAGGGTCAGGCACAGTCGAGTGGCAAAGCAGTTGGAGGTCAAGCTGGGCAGCCCAGCCAGTGGGTCTGGGTCGAGGTGAGGACTGGGTGGCCACATCTACTGACACAGCTGTGAAGAAGCGCAGGCAGGGACCAGCACTAAAGCCTCATCCTAAGAGCAGCTCCCAGGGGGAGGAGGGCTAGCTCCTAAGAGCATAAAAACAAAATCAGGATAGAAAGTTCACTTTTTTTACTTTTTTTTTTTTCTGTAGATGAAATTATATTCTTAATTGCAATCCTAATGAAAAAGTAATTTTTGTATCCATTTTCTCAAAAAAAAAAAAAAGTTTTTGTTTTGGTTTGGTTTGGTTTGTTCTGTTTTGTTTTAATAGGCATATTTCAGGAGAAAAAAGTAATCTTCTCAGTCCTAGCTTCCTGGCTTAAGCTATCACAACATGAAAGAAGATATAGTAATCTTTGTAGATGTTTGAAAAATCATAATAATGTTGCAGAGATCCAGCTAATCTCATCTCTAATAGGAGCCAATAACTGATGCTCATGGAAGGATTTCATAAAAAGCAAGAAGTGGAAGTGATGTTTCCAGTTTGAGGGTTGGAGTCCTAAGGAACTTGGCTGGCCAAATCCTTACATATCTATTTCAAGAATTTGTATGCATCATCCTTTTTGAGTCATCACTGTAATTCCATTCCTCCTACCCGACAGTTATCAATAATAAAGGTGTTTGTAGAGAGCAGGGCCATAGTACAACCTGGAATCTCTGCCAACTGTATTATTTCCACTCTTGTCTCTGAAAGCAGGAATAAAGAAAAAGATTGTGACTTAGAAACACTGCAATGCTTCATATTTTGCAAACATGTCTCAAAGAGAAGGGAAATATGCAAATTAATTTTTATCTCTACAGTTGAAATTGTTTTTTTCTATTAGCAAAATTTGCCAGCTAAGGATCCTACTCATTAACAAAAACTCCCTAAAATGTGATATTCACTATGCTGAAATATCTTTCTAATTTGCTTCCAGATATTGTGAAGAATGTGTTGCCGAATTAATAACAAAGATTTGGCTAATTGCTTGCAATTGATTTCCACCCTAATAAATGCCTCTGTACTCTAGTGATTTGTAGTAAAAATAATTTCTGCCATTTGCTTTTCTTCCTGTGGTCTGTGTACAAATCTGTGATTGTATTTTCATCAGAACTTCAGAACAGATGCATTTTGTGCCGAGTTTTCAAAAAGAAAGTGTCTTTTCTGATGCAAGTACAAGATCCCCATCTGATGGCAATTAGTATTGTCAAACAGTCTTCTCCAAGCAGCCAAAAGAGAAGACTCTTGCCCTGAATACAAAGCAGCAAGTAAATGTTTTGAGAACCTCTTTTTGCATTTCCAGGAAAATAGTTTTAAGGATAACAGGGGAATTGTAAGACTGTAAGGAAAATAAGCATTTTCATTTTTTCATTCCTTTAAAATTAAGAACAAGGGAAAATAATATAGGAACCATAGAATGGTATGAGAAAATACCTTGTTAAATCTCCTTTGTCTTGACTGGGAGCCATTTGCTGTTTGTACAATGAAATGTGGAAAAGCATGCTATTTCTGACAATGACAATGCTTCCCTTCACACCACAGTGCTTCCGAGTTGCTTGTTTTGATTCAATAGGCTGTCGGTCAAACCTGTTATAATTTTAGACCATGTTTTTAGCTCTCTGTGCAATTGTAGTTGCTCAGTATTGTAGAGATCAGGTACTATGGCAAGATATAGCGGTATGAAAATCACAAAGTCCCAACACTACTGACATCAGCTTTCAACCTCTGAGTAATCAAATAAGAAATCATTACTATGTAGAATATGCATATTCAGTTTTGATTCCTTGTCTTATTCAATTCAAGGGTGTTCACACTCCAAAAAAATGTTAAAGTTTTAGTTGTACAACCCTGATATATCAGGTGTTTACTCTTTTCATCATCTGCATTTTCCTGTCTATCAAGAAATGTGAATGCAGAGTTGATGGTCTCATGAATGATAACCCTGAATAAAACTTACCATGAATTTCAGTTACTTTTCTGTCTCCCTATACTAAATTCTTCCAAAATAAAGGTGAGCTTTAGCTTTCACATTTTAAAGTCTTCCAAATTGCATGGCTAATGGCTATCTCTGCTTTTACATGAGTAGTTTATTTTGCCCAATTAATATTAGTGTTAACAACCAAATGGTATATTCCCTAAATGTACACCTGTTTCATTTTACTGTATTCCACCTAATCATAGCAAACTAGACAAGCTACCAAAACAAATAAATAAACAAAATGTTGATAAGAGTCAGGACCAGCATCTTATGAAGAAATAAAATCTTGTCAGTAATTAATGTCCTTACACTAAAAACACTCACTACTTCTACATGCTCATAAAGCTACTACATTCTTTTCAATGCCCTCCCTCCTTCACTGCCCAAGATATGCAATATCCTCGTACCCTTTCTATACAAGTCCTGGTCCTATTGCTGTCAGTAAGCCTTCACCACCACCACCACCACAACACCACCAACAACAACAACAAAAGTCTGTAATGGAATTTCTTGTAAATGTCCGCATTACATATAGACAGCTTCTACCAATTTATTTCTTTGCTTGATAGCTCTTCTTTCTTTCAGCAACATGCCACTTTCTTGTTAACACCTTCTTTATCACAACAGCCAATAAAACGTAGACCATTATCTTAGCTTTCTCTTTCCACATCCTTTGAAGCATTCACTAAAGTCTTTATCATATAGGTAGGTGAAGGAGAAGAGCTTGGGGTGGGAGGAGAAAGGAGTTCTGTAAAATTTGTTTTGATCTGTTCCACTTTGCAACAAAACTCTACAGAGAGTAGAATAAAATATTATCCAGATTTTACTAATATATGTATTTCATTATGAGTAATACACTTTGGCATGCAATAATGTTTTGACTGATAAACTTTTCAGTGATGTTACTGGACCTTCCCATATTTAGTCCGAGACAATAAAGCAGATGGTTTCTAGCATGACAGATCTGATGGATGCCACTGATAGATACATCAGTGTGGGCAACAAACATGGCTGTTATCTCCATTTCAAGATGAAACAGTTTGACAGTTCATAGCCGCTAAAGTTCATCAAATTTATGTGCAAAGCTAAACATGGGCATAGAGACGTGGGCAGGAAATAGACATTCTGTTGATTAAAACAGGCAACAGAAGCCTGAAAAGACAGAAATTCAGTCTGGTGCCTATTTTGGTAGTTTGTGTCTGCAAGAATTTGCAAAAACAGAGATTCTTTTTCTATGTTACATGGCAACAAGTATCAGATACCCCAAATTTCTTTAGCAACTTGGAAGAAAATGAACAAAAGGCAATATATATATCCACACATAGAGGTACATTAATATTTTTCAAGTGCTGTGCAGTGATCTCAGGGAAGTGAAGAGAGATGCTTTTTTATGTTGAATGGTGCATTCTTTACACAGACGGGCAATTACTAGAATACTATAGAAACATCACCATCTTAAAAGCACTTTAAAATCTGTGCAAGAATTAGAGTTGTTTGTTTTTTGTACCTTTTTTCTTTCTTTCCCCCAAAAAGGTCAGGTTCAAAGACATAAAACTGTGCTCTAGCCCATCATTAAAAAAAAAAAAAAATCCCAAATTGGAAAAGACCCATGAGGATCACCTAGTCCAACTCCTATCTCCACACAGGACTACCTAAAGATTATACCATATATCTAAGAGCATTGTCCAAATGCTTCCTGAACTCCAATAGGCTTGATGCCATGACCACTGCCCTGGGGAGCCTGCTCCAGTGCCCAACCACCTTCTCAGAGAACCTTTTTCTAACATCCAATCTGAACCTCTCCTGATGCAGCTTCAAGCCATTCCCTTGGGTCCTAGCAGTGCCTTCCCCTCCACCCCCCCTTGTAAGGAAGTTGTAGACCACAATGAGGCCTCCGCTCAGCCTCCTCTTCTCTAGGCTGAACAAACCAAGGGACCTCAGCCACTCCTCATACGTCTTCCCCTCCAGACCTTTCACCATCTTCACAGCCCTTCTTTGGACGCTCTCTAATAATTTTATATCCTTATATTGTGGTGCCCAAAACTGCACACAGTACTCAAGGTGAGGTTGCACTAGCACAGAACAGATCGGCACAATCCATTCCCTTGACCAGCTAGCCATACTGTGCTTGATGCACCCCAGGATGCAGTTGGCTGCCAGAGCACACTGCTGATTCATAATTCATCCTGCTATTGACCAAAACCCACAGATCCCTTTCCAAACAGCTGCCTTCCAGCCTCTCATCCCCTGATCTGTATGTACAGCCAGGGTTACTCCAGCCCAGGTACAGAATCCCACACTTGGTCTTGTTAAATTTCATGCAGCTGGTGATTGCTTAACCCTCTAATTTGTCAAAGTCTCAATGTGAGGCCTCTCTACCCTAGAGGGAGTCAACAGATACTCCTAATTCAGTGTCGTCTGCAAACTTACTTAGTATTCATTCAAGTACTGCATTCAAATCATTTATAAAAACATTGAAGAGAACAGGCCCTAAAATCAAGCCCTGGGGAACCCCACTAGTGACTGGCTGCCAGCCTGATATAACCGCATTTACCTTTTCAGCCTAATGCATAAACCAATCATTCACCCGTTGTATTCTGTACTTATCTAGCTGTATGCTGAACATTTTGTCTGGAAGGATACTGTGAAAAACAGTATAAAAACCTTTGCTAAAATCCAAAAAGTCACATCTACTGGCTTTCCTTGGTCAACTAGAGAGAAGCCAGTTCCCTTTTCTCATAAAATGAAATTAAATTAGTTAAACAGGACTTTCCATTTGTGAAATTATTTTGGCTATGACCAATGACTGCTTTGTCTTCCAAGTATTTTTCAGTAAGTCACAGAAAAATCTTCTCCATAATTTTACCAGGCACTGAAGTGAAACTGGCAGGCCTGTTATTACTGGTGTCTCTTTTCTTAGCTTTCCTGAGAACTGGGACAAGACTTGCTAGCTTCCAATCAACTGGGAACTCTCCAGATTCCCAAGACCATTCAAAAATAATTAAGAGAGGTCTTGGTATAAAAACAGCCAACTCTTTCAGTACCCTGGGATGAATCCCATGAGGCCCTGTAGAGTTTTGTGCATCCAACTAGAGCAGCAAAACCCTCACAAGAATTAAAGTAATGAGGTTCTTTGTTAAGGTACTTTAACAAGAGAAAAGAGAATGAGCTATTGATCAAACATTTCTAAATTATGCTAGAAAGCTTTTTTTTTTTTTTTTTTAACATATTGAGTCACACGGTCAGATTGATTAACAATATCATAGAGAAACCAAAACATGATTTTTTGTCTACATTCTTTTCTGACTCGTTAAAGCCTTCGTATGCTGGGAAGCATATGGACTTGCACTTTTACAATCATTTATTCCTGTAACTGAGAGATTATTGAACATACAAATCTGGACCGGTTATATAAAGAAATACAAAAAGGAAACGCTTCTAGTAACTGCACAATGCAAGGTGTGAAGTATGTCTTAATATATTATTATTTACAATATTCTCAACTATTTATTTCATATTTTGAAGCTGTTTAGATGGAAGTAGAACATTTCCAAATGGATATCATTTATTCTTATTTTGTCAGGTTTTTGTTTGGGCTGTGTCTTCTAAACCCTCAATTCCTTTAACTCCCCTCATCACCCCCACATGCTTACCTACCATTGCACTTAGATTTTAACTGTACCAGAAAGCACCTTCTTCCTTCCAAAAAATAACTTCAGTTTAGACCATCCTGCAAAAGACTGCAGATTTAAGTCTTTGCTCAAAACAGAGGGCTTACATGCCAACTTAAAGCACCAAATGCTATGTGACTATCAATATATTACAAATGTATATGCTTTAAATTTAGAAATGCATCTAGTTACACTGCTAAAGCCTGGCTATACAAAAGGAAGGAATCAGCCTCCAGAGATTTTCACATGGGAGGACAAGTTCTATTTCTTTCCAAAATAGGTTTTTTTCCGCACTCTGGTGGGTTAAAAAAGAAAAATATCTGACATAAGTTTGCTGCTGTTTTTTTTTTTTTTAAAGAATTCCTTCCATGTCCAATAGCCACTATTTTTCAAATCAGATCTAATAATTCTTAAAATGCAGATAGTCTCTAAAAATTTGAATTCTATAATAAACATGAAAAAGAATACATAATTATGAGCTTGAAGTCATTAATAAGAATAACAGCTTTGGGACCATGATACTTTTTATAACTTTTAAGGGGAAAATTACAGTAATTATCTGGGTCCAGCGGTACCTTTGTTTATCTAGGTCAATGGTGCTTGTCAGACGTCCCATTTGTGAGCCATCTATTGCTACATTCATTATGGTATATGATACAGCTGAGAATGCTTAAAGATTTGTTATTCGGAAAGAAGAAGACATAATTGATGCTGCTGGTTAAGACAAAATACCACTAGCTCCATTAGTGGCCAGTGAATATGATGTACTTCAGTTAGCACATCTGAAATTTTAGTTTAGAGCCACATAGATGATGGACAGGTAGGAGAATCTGACATATGAGGAGAGGCTGAGATATCTGGGACTATGCAGACCAGGTATAATGTGCACAAAGTGAAACATGAGGAATTCCATTTAAGCATAAGAATTTATTTTTTAAAATTTATTTTTTATTTATTTACAAGGTGGTTAAATGTTAGAACAGGTTGTTCGGAAAGGTTGTGGAGTGTCCATCCCTGACGACATTAAAACCTGACTGGAGCTGGTCCTGGACAACCTGCTGTAGCAGTTTGAGCAGGGGGCCTGACAGCATCAACCATGCAGTGATTTCATGAAAATTATTTCATTTCCAGTTATTGCCAATGCAACAGAAGGAGAAGAAAAGGAAGAAAAGAAAGGATAATGAAAAAGAGGAAATAAGAGTATTTGGGACTTGTTTATTATGTTGTTTTTGGTGGTGGTGGTTTGGTTTGGTTTGGTTTGGTTTGGTTTGGTTTGGTTTAGTTTGGTTTGGTTTGGTTTGATTTGGTTTTAAGGAGGAAAAGTAACACAGAACACAGTAGTCACTGAAATTGGAAAACATATTTGTATGACCATCCCACCACAGAAGGATGGGCTCTTTTCTTACTTGGTAGACCTCTTTTATTAGTTCTGTATTGAATCCTACAATGTGTGCTTACAGTAAAAACTAAGAAATGAGAGGAAATAATGATGTGACTCTTCCCTTAAGCCCTTCCCACAGGTTCAGGAGCGCTCTGTAAGGCGCTTGGGACCAGAGATAACTTTTCTCCATTGGAATGTTGGAATGTTCATACTTCTAGCTTCTTCAAGAAATGGATGATTCTGGTTAGAAGATCACAGTTGTGTTTGTTCCCTTAGGGTGGGAATGCTAAGTGCATGAGAAAACATCATTGGATTCAAAGCCCTTTCCCAGGCTTATGTCCAAGTTCTGTTAACAGCTAGCCAGGACCTGACACCTTTAGGTTTTATCTGTCACAGTGTTGTGTTTCTGAAAGAGGGGAAGCAAAAGATTTTCCATATGAAATATTTCAGTCAGAAATTTGTGCAGCAAAAAGAAAGCTAGTGAGAATTATTTGATCTCATAGAATTTTCATAAAATCATAGAATAATAGATTGATAGAATGGTTTGAGTTTGAAAGGGCCTTAAAGTTCAGCTATTTCCAATCCCCTTGCAAGTGACAGGGACACCTCCCACTAGATCAGGTTGTTCAAGGTCCCATCAAACCTGACCTTGAACCCTTCTGGGGATGGAGCATCCACAACTTCTTTGGGAAACCTGCTCCAGCATCTAACACCAAGAAATTCCTTCCTTTTATTTATTTAAGTCTACCATCCTTTAGTTTAAAACTGTTATCCTTGTCCTATCACTATACACACTGATAAAAAGTCTCTCCTTGTCTTTCTTGTAAGCTGCCTTTATGTACTGTAAGGCTACAATAACGTCTCCCTGGAGCCTTTTCTTCTTTAGGCTAAACAGCCCCTACTGTCTCTGCCTGTCTAGGAGAGGTGCTTCAGCCTTTGATCATTTTTGTGGCACTCCCCTGGACCCACTTTAATAGGTCCATTCTTCACTTGTGCCAGGTGCCCAGGAGCTGGATGCAGTAGTCCATGTAGGTCTCACAGGAGAAGAATAGAGTGAGAATCACCTCTTTGACCTGCTGGCCACGCTTCTTTTGATGCAGCTCAGGATATAGTTGGCTTTCTGGGCTGCAAGTGTACATTGCCAGCTCATGTTAAGCTTCTCATCTGCCAGTACCACGAAGTCCCTCTCTACAGGGCTGCTTTCAATTCGTCACCCATCTGTTTTGTGTGTGTTTGGGATAGCTTGCCCCCAGGTGCAGGCCCTTGCATTTGGCCTTGTTGAACTTCATAATGTTTGCATGGACCCACTTCTCAAGCCTGTTCATTGCTCTCTGGATGGCAAACCTTCCTGCAAAAGTATCAACTGCACCTCTCAGCTTGTTGTCACCCGCAAACTTGCTGAGGGTACACTCAATCCCACTTTTTATGTCACCAGTGAAAATATTAAACAGTGTGGACCCTGAGGGATACCACTCATCACTAATGTCTACCCGAGCATTGAATTTTTTACCACAACTCTTTGAATGCAGCCATCCAGCCAATTCCTTATCCACCCAACAGTCCATCCATCCATCAAATCCAAGTCTGTGGAACTGTATTAAAGACTTTATACTAGCCAAGGTAGATGACATCTGTTGCTCTTCCCTTCTCCACCAATGCCATGACACAGTCATAGAAGGACACCAAATTAGTCAGGCATGCTTAGGCCTTTGTGAAGCCATACTGGCTGTCCTCAGTCACCTCCAAGTCTTCCATATGCCTTAACATGATTTTCAGGAGGATCTGGTGCATGATCTTACCAGGCATAGCAGTGAGGCTGACTGATATGTAGGTACCATGTTCTTCCTTTTTACCTTTTTTTAAATGAGTGTTATATTTCCCCTTTTCCAGTCAGTGGGAACTTCACCTGACCACCATGACTTTGTAAATATGATGGACAGCAGCTTAGCTACTTCATATGTCAGTGACTTAGCAATTTCATCTGCCAGTGGCTTAGCAGTTTTATCTACTATACATCTCATCTGCCAGAGTCTTATAAACGTCAGCCCTATCATATGTTTACAACAGAGGACTTCGTAATCCTAACTATTATAATGAGCACTGAACAGGGAATTCAGTACATCTGGGCTGATTCTCAGCTTGTAATTACTGAACAAAACAGGTAGTTTTAATTTCCCTGAAGGCTTTTTATCAACCTAATTACAAAAACTGTTTAGCTTTTCCAGGTGCAGAAGAAACAAAGCTCTCAAATAGTGTGAGGCTGGTGTTCTCCAACTCCCTTCAGGTCCAAAAAAAGACCTACTTACTCTCTGAGAAAGTCTGTGCTAGTCTGAAGATGCCATTTCAGTCTATTTGGCTGGATCCAAAAATGGGCTGAATTTAATAGTATGTGGGTCTACATAGAGTCCAGGCACTCACATAGAGTTTGCCTGCAGTCGTAGGCAAATAGTTGAGCCTGGCAAGGTGTCAGGCTGCTTATTCCCAGCTTTTTGTTGCGCTATCACTACCCTATGGCCCCCTCCTCCTAATTACTGTATTATGATTGTAACAGCTCTTAGAGTATTAGAGCCCTCAAAGCAATTTTTTTCCTGAGCCAAGCTCTGTCTCAGAATGGATTCACACTTGAAAGTGTACATTATAGAGTTTCCTACACTGCTTGGGAAGTTAAAACTATAATTAACTTTGGTAATTAGACTTAGAATATTGCAAGAACTCTTCTCCCAGTATGACATTTACCATGAAGATAGTCATCTTCTCTCTGGAGCCACATAGCAATTCTTACATGAGCAAATTAACACGCTGACCACATTGAGATGCACCGTACATAGTCTTCAAAATGAAGCCCCCAACCACTGCAGTCCCAGGGATTCCTGAACATCAGGTTTAAATAATGGCAAACACTGCATTTGAAATTTTTATATGAATGCTAATGAGTCAAGGGCCTGATTCAGTCTTCAATGGACTAATGGGCTTGGAAGAGAGGTAGAAGCTGGCACTAAAGCTATTGACTTTACTAAGTGCAGACATACCCTATTGACACTGCAGGTTTCTGAGAGAGAAGATTTTGACACAAGGTGTTTTTATAGCCTCATTCCACCACCCCACTGGTTTCCATGTGAACTGCTGAATGCAAACCCCTCTCTGCAGCTATAATGATGCTCAGACAACCCTCGACAGAAGCCAAACTCGGATGGCACTCTGGTGCCAACCCTATTTTCCTCCTGGACCACAGGAGAGGCAAAAAAAAAGCCAATGCAGAGGGATTTGGTAAATTTATGAGGAACATACAAATAGGTCTGCTCATAATTAAGTTTTGCAGACTTTCAAAGTACTTGAAGAGCCCATTCTTGAACGTGGCCAAATCTGCCCAGGATGCAGGCAGCCTGAAGTAAGGGCTATGACTAATTTGGGGGCATTCTTCTGCTAGAGAAAATGGGGAAGAGCAGAGAAACAGGCAGAGAAACCTGTTTTCTTTCAACTGTTTTCTTTTTGTGAAAATATTTTTGTGAAACCTTTATGCTTTGCCACAGTTTCTAAAACAGACAGCTTTAAACATGTCACAGCCCAGCTAGAAAAAAAATTTCCGGCACAGTATGAAACAATCATAACCCAGATCACCTCCACATTTCATATATCTGACATCACTTCTTGTGTGTCTGAACTTTTTTCTTCTTTTTCCAGAAGTGTGTGCATATAAGTGTATATATTTATATAGTATATATATGTGTGTATGTTTATATATATGTATATATATTTCCCCCTGGAATTAAGCTCTCATAGTCAACAGGGAACAAAAAAAAATTCATTTTAGGTACTTAATCAAGCTTAGAGTACTGTATGACAAATAAAAAAATAAAAACAGTTTATTAAAAACAAAAAGAAATAAGAATGATGAAAATAAGAAGTGGTCTGTGTAGCACAGTTCACATACTGTGAATTCACATTACCTGACAGGAATCCTCTTCCTCTCTCCCTACTTACCCACATGTCTATTTGATAAATGTCTATTTATCGTGTGAGAAATTTCAAGAAAAAGATAGTTCTTTCTAGCACCTGAACAGAAATGCACAAACTTCTGTTTGGGTTTCCAGGTGGTAATTACATCCAGATTTTGAGGTACAGTTGACAAAGAAAATAAAAACAATCTAAAAGCATCTTTAGCAGAAATGAGTACTTTTTATTTGCATAATTAAGGCAGATTTCAATCTTCAGCATGTTCTTAGAAAAATATATTGTATTAATTTAAACAAGTCTGTTTGAAAACAAACAAAGAGACAGAAACAGATGCTAAAAATCAATGAACCACCCTTAATCCGACAACCTGATCTTCATATTAACTGCTCTTTAAAATGAAACTTACTCCATTAGGGGTTAAAGGTTTCTTACAGGATTAGGAAAAATACATTTCTGCTACTCTGAGGATGAGCCTGACTGGGGCCATCCTTGTCTGCAGAGAAGAAGGGGACACGGACCTGGAGAGTTGGCCTTGCTCCTCGTGCCAAAACCATGGCAAGGACACTGGAGGGGAGAGGGCAGTATGCATGCTTCTGTGTAGATAACTGTTATTGATAGCATTAAACTACTTGCTTTGCTAGCAGACAGGACGAAGTCTGACATTGTGCAACTTTGGCATAAGAAACACATTTAGAGAACCATGGACATTCTGTTACCCACCCTAGGAATATTTTACTGCTTATTTTGCTTGTGTCTGAAGCCAGCTCTGGTCTTCTGCTTCCCAGAATACTTACACACAGACACACGTGTACACACACATGTATTTGTATTGTATATCCTGTTCTCTTTTAAGAACACTGATACTTTTTTTTTTTCTGAGCAAATAACCTTGCCAGATGGTTAGACCTTCATTTAATCTTTCAAAATCTATAAAATGTTTCCCTGTAAGTCAACACTGGCAATGGAAGTTATACAGCCCTAATTTCTCTTGTCCCATATGCACTCATCTGCCAAATTGTTTATCAGATCTGAGTTGAGAAGGTGGGTTGGGGAAGTGGGTTGGGGGTTTTTGTTTTGTTTTTCTCTGTAAGATTTTTTTTTCTAAATTTCATTTTGAACTCTATCTGCCAAAAAGTCTACTTATATTTAGTGACACGACATGCTGAAATTACTGTTCAGACAGTATGTAATGTTGCATTTCAATTTAGTTAATTTTAGGCTTTCCCTTCCCACTCTCTCCTTGGCTGTCTGTCATAAATGTTTGTCTATCTTAATTCATGCTCAGGAATGGACAGACACGTTTTGGTTTAGTTAGTATATTGTTTGCTTCTTTAATATGATGGAATAGGCATCATTCTCCATATTAAACACAGCACTATAAAAATCTCTGTGGAGGGAGAGAAAAAGAAGTGGAAAACATAGAGTACTGAGGCTTGTTAACTCAAAGAAAAGACTTGAAAGTCTTGTAAATTTAACAGGAGGAAAACAGAGATGGGAACAGAATGGCATTTATATAAGAATTTATAAAGTGCTTTCCTTTTGTGTTCATTGCTATTTGGATCGTTGTGACCTGTTGTGGACAAGGACTACATTGTGCCAGGCAGTCAACATTGCAGAAAAGTAATGTTTTAATGCCCTCTACGGGCTAGATCCTGATTTGAGCTATGTAGGATTGTACTTTGCCCTTTTGATCCGTGTCCCACAGACCAGACTTCTGCTCCAGAGCCTTCCAGAGCCAACAACCATGGCACATGTGAACACATGAACAGAACTGGAGGAACTGAAGGGAGGAAATTGCCCAGTTTTCCTGAGCTACTTTTGGGTGATGTGCTTATGGCATAATTGCTTTGTCTCCAGCCACAGTCTGTTTTAGTGGTACCCAGTAAACACAGACATGCACACTGTGCTATATCTTTTGGGAGACAGTATTTCTGCAGATCTAGGGGTATGCTACTTCAGCATATCACATTAAGAGCTTCCACCAGTGGTGATTATTGATAGTGATAATGACTGATACTGGATGTGCAGAGTCTTTCTCAATCATCTCTTCTGTGGATGGCCATAGGGGACCCTTTCCTTTTTTCAGGAAACATGGGTGTATTGTGCTTACAGTTGTGCTTTTGGTAGCAAGGGATTGGGCTGCAGCTGTAGCCTATGTGAGAGTAGACTGGGATCTGGTCCAAGTCAGGTAAGAGCTGTTCGCAGCTGGCTCCAAAATGTACACACCACTGGCCAAATGTGAGCCAATAAGCAGCACTGACTGTGCATCTTTGAGAGCATAGTTCAGAAAAGGAAAAAAAAAAAAAAAAAAAAAACCACTGTGCAGAAGCTGTGAAAGTGAGGAGTGAGCACTCCAGGCACACAGCAGCAGTTCCTCTGTGGCCTGTGGAGAGGCCCCTGGTTGAGCAGGCTGTCCTCCTGCAGCCCATGGGAATATGGAGAAATGAATTCTGCCATAGCAAATTTGGAGGAAAAAAAAAAAAACTTTTAGAAAAGAAACCTTCTGTGTTATTTTGAAACTTAAGCTACTTTTTAAAAGTTCCTCAATATATACAGCTTCATTTTTACTCCTTAAATGTTTTCTCAAGACAGTACCAAAGAAAATGCAAATTAGAAAATACAAATTTACTAAGATCATCAAACCTATATGTCTTTGCTCCTGAAAGTTTTGTCTCTGAAACTTCTCCTAGCCTCAAAAAATGCTGTCATTCAGATATTATTTTTGAAGTTCCTACAGTAAAGATTTACAGCTTCACTTACAGCCGGAAATTGCCCAGTAAGTATAAGAAACACAAAATCTGGAACAGTGCTTTTAGTGCTTTGTGCGACATTTTATCTATTTGTATAAAACCAATACAAAATTGGACATTCTTTCATGGTTAACAGAAGTTTAAAAGTGACAAGCCTTAAAGGCTAGTCACTAACAAAGTGATTGTAACAACCTTATGACAATGCAATCCAGCCTGAGAACCAGTTCTAACAGACAGCTTGAAACACATGGAATTATAAAACCTCTAAGTATTTGTCATTTAATATTTTTTTCAATACTGTTTTTCCCTCTTTGAGCTGCTGGTATCTCGGGATGTTTAAAGCATTGACATTCATGTTTTTTACAGGTGTGCAAGTAAACACTTGTACTATTTTATACTTTTATTTAGTAAGTGCTCAAGCCTGAAATTCACTTTCTATAGTCCAAGTAGGGCTGCCCTGGGCAAAAGCTGTGTTGCACTGCTGTGAGCACATGCTGTGACAGCTGACAATGTAACACTGAACAAAGTCTTCAAATAGAGGCCTCCAAGATCCTTTGCCACTACAACATCAAAAAAAGTTTAAGGGAGAGAACACAAAAATAAGAAATTTCAAGGGAAAATATTTCTTATGGAGAAGCTGTATCCACCATTAATATCTGTATCTACTGTTTACAGTGATCATCAGCAAACTTGCACTGTGAGTAATTCAGGATCACTCTCCACTCACATTTTCCTAAAATCTCTCATTTAAGTAGTACTGGTAGCATGATGAGTACTGGTTATCCAAATCTGAAACAGTAAACCAAGTTGTTATAATTCACTCTACAGATACCTTCCAAAGATGAGGATGGATGTTTGATTTCTTTTATTAATAGAAATTAACTATTTAATAATAAAAATTAACTATTAACTATATTAACTTCCAAGAAGCTTGGCTTTCTCAACCCAAGCTGAAGAGAAGGAAAGGGTTAGGAAGGAAATATATAAAAATAAAAAAGTTTAAAAATCTCATCACACATTTATAACCAAAATATGTGGGTTTTCTTTTGTCTTGTTTTGTTTAAATCTACTGAGTATTAAAAACTGTTCTCTAGTAGCAGTTAGATTTAGGCAACCGTGGACAACAAAATCACACCCAGTTCAGGAATGCAGAATTTATTTTGGTTGAAATATATTTCTGTTGAATTTATTTCTGAATTTATTTCTGTTGAAATGCATTAAAACCAAAGACAGAATGCAGAGACTAAGCCAAGCTTTTGAAGTTGGCAATTTTTGAATGCAAATTTTCATCCAGGTCACAAGACCCTTTGCAATGAATTGCACAAATTCACAGCTGAAATTCTACAGTAGGGGTTTTACTAAGCTGTAGCAGATATTTTGCTATCCTGTTTTTCCTTCTGACTAACACAACCTGTGCAGAGTCTCACTTTTACAGAAGAAATTTGGGCAAAGCCTCATACCCCCTAAATCCATTCAAACAAGCCTATGCTGTAGGCAAGCACTACAGTTACACACAGTAAGTCATGTTCACAAACTCTCTGTTCTCACCTAACAGCTTGAAGGAAAACTGGACAGTGTCCAAACTATACAAGGTTCCTCAGCATAGGAAAACTGACATTTTTTATACCTTAAAGCACTTTTGCTGGGTATTACTTGGCACTTTACAGTCTTTATATACACAATGCACACTAAGCATGAGGACCTGAAAGCCTTGCGTGAACCAAACCCAGTGAGTCACAAGTCGATACATTACAAAGAGACACACACCTGCAGTTAGTACCGGGAGCTTGAGTGCTGCTGCTGATCCTCCAAACACAGGTCTAGCACAATGTGCCTGCACATGTTGGATAACCACCCCTTCTGTACTCTTGTTCTCCATTTTCTCTGCAGTTACACTGAAATGCTGCTGCCTGGCCCAAACTCCTGATGTTTCCCTCATAGCCCTGCCGCAACCCTTAGCCCCCTCTAAATGGACACGTTCCCCTCCAAGTCTGGGCACAGCTGTGCTGCCACTCCAGGCTGATTTGTCTGGTTCGGTGATTCTGTCAGAGCTGTGTCCCTGCTTGGAAAAAAAACAAACAAACAAACAAAAAAAAACAAAACAAAACAAAACAAAAAAGTGTCTGAAAGCAGAGCTCTCCTCATTTTCTTTCCCTTTGCACACAGAGACACGGGCTGGTGAGGTGGATATCCCTGGTGTTTTGTTGTAGCTGAGCTGCCACCATCAGACCTCAGCCCGGTGACAGGTTGTGGCAGCCTCTCAGAGCATCTGGAGAGATGTGAAGGGCAGGCAGTCACTTGAAGAGTCAATCTGCAAGAACAGACAGTACTAGAGGAGATTAAATGAAAGCCAGACCTGCTCATGACCAGTAGCTGAGTTCCTAAGTGGCAGATCATGAAACATTACTTTGAAAACCCCCAAAAGGAGCAGCACCAGAATCCTCTCCGGCAGAATGTTACCGAGCTGCTACCGAGAAATAATAGGCAAGGTAGGCCCCTGGAAACAGGAACATCACTAGCCAGAGTCTGAGTTGCCATGAAATGAATTCAGACCTGCTTGCCTAAGTTCAATTGCATGCAAATTTGTAAAGAACAAGTATAAATCAGATTTTCTGGGCTCAGAGGAGAAAACACCCTGATCACCCATGGATCACCAGTCTAGCAAGCTGAGCTCCTCCAAGACCGTCATCATCAGCATCACATACTGAGGTACTGCGCCGTTCTTGCAGGATTTCCCAACATCACAAAGCCAAATGGAAAACACGGTCTTCACTGATACTCATTCTGTCCTCATCCTCAGTTATGAGAAGTATGTGTACATGTGTAAGCCTATTCAGAAATACATATACCTATACACATGAACATATCTACATGCATAAACAGACTGTCCACACACACACACACATATAAATATATAAACCTTAGTCTCACAGCACTGTCATACAAAAATGTATGAGCTTTGCAGAGGTGATCAGCCACCTGTCTGCTGATGCAACGCAACCACCCAGCCCATCAAAGTATCTCCTGCACGTTTCTCTAGTCACTACAAGCCATTGCCACCCAGCAGTGAATCCTCCACGTTACCTCTGCAGTATCAGGGAAGACTGACTTCATTTTGCAAATGAAATGTGAGGAAGGTTAACCTTAAAGGGGAATCAGTCAAAAAGAGTGATAGACCCGTGTCCTTGTTTGCCTAGAGCAAAGCCACCATGTAGCAGAGAATCCATACAAAGTAATTTTCAATACCTGAGTGATTAGCATGTTTATATATGACCCACAGAAAGATCAAAGGATGAGACAGAGTTGAACAATTAAAGACTACATCCCTTTCAAGAGACACCTCCTGCCACTTTCTGTGTATTTACAAGAAATAGAGAAGGGATTTTGGCAAGAGCATTTAGATGGACATGTGGAATCACTTTTAACAAGATGAGCAGAACCACTGAACCTCAGATACCAGTTCATTATCTAAGAAGCATCCCAGCACAGAAGTGTGCCCCGTGTTCACTGGTGTACAACTGCCAATTCTGAAGATGAGTTGCTAAATCACTCTCTATTTTTAAGACAGTGAGCACCTGGGGATTGGTTCTGCCAGAGTTACAGAAACATGTAGCTGTTTTAACAACTGCTAAACAGCAGCCAGCCCTACTGTGTTCGCAGGCGCTCACCTTTGCCATAAAGTGCTTTCTGAAGTGTGCCTGCCAGAGCTCATGGGATGAACCAAGAAGGAAAGAGAGGCATCTAGTGGCAAATCTGGGCTGCTCTTTGCAGCTCGTGATAGAGTTCCAGTATTTCACATATGATCCACTATTTCTTTTAAACATTTGCTTGCTATTAGGAATGAGAACGTATGAAAAACATAGGGGATTTTTCTTCTTTCAGTTGACAGTGAGAACAGTTAGAAAAGGAGCTGAGGTCTTCATTTTTCCCCCCTAATTCTACAGCAGGTTTTTGTTTTTTCTTTTTGCATTTATATTCTTCTTCAGTGGAGAGAGACCACGCTGCAAACAGTTAATGATACTTTTGCCTATGAAAGCATTTACAGGAATAGAACCGCTTGTGCAGTTCAGCATTTCATGATCTAAAGGTCAGCTACGGGAGGTGTAGAAGCAAAGAGCAAACAGTCCCGATCATTCTTGATAAACAGAAAATAATACTAGGGAGCAATCTTAATGACTGACAGAAAGCTTGCAAGTGTCATAGCTATTTGTGTGTCATTTTAAAGATCTTTTCTCGTAGTGTATATTATTGCACATTGTTAGAAACATTACAGAAGGAAAACATGGTACCTGAAATACAGTCACAAAGTAATTACCTTTACAACAGGGACTATTCTGAAGCCTTGCTGAAGTCAGTCTTATTACCTAGAACTATCCAACTATTACATGTCTTCAGAACATATTAACTGCAAGATAGGGATATTTTACTAGAAAATAAAACAGCATAGTTAGTTGGTAAATCTTTGACTGGGAACATATCTTATTGAAAACTTTGTCCTAGCACTATTTGTACCCCAGAAAATACATATATGGCCATCTTTCAGTATGGACAACATACTAGGATTTTCACAAAAGGTTTAAGTATAGACTATCTTCAGGAGTCATATAAAAACTTCTTGCAAGCCAGAAAGTGTAGATCAGTACAAATGATGTACTCTGTAAGATTCATTCTTATTGTTTGCTCCATAAAATATCTCCTTTGAAGACTTAGTCTGGAGAATCGCGTCTGGTGATTCAAAATCTTCACTTACTAATTTGCACATACGCCTGAAATCACTTTGACATTATATTAAGTGGACAGCATGGAAACCAAACAGATCACATTATGTTTAAAAGTTGGGGAACATTTCATTGGTACTGAATGTACTAAGATAAAATTCAACAGTTCTTCCCAAATTGATTTAATATGTAGAAGCAAAATGATACTACATACTTTTGGTAGTATTAAACACACAAGTGAAACAAACTGGAAGAATGTACAGGTTATCAATTCTTCATTTTATAAAACTGAGAATCTAGAAGATGTTACATTGACAGCTTCTTCACCTATCGCATTCACGATTAATCCATGCTAAGCAAAAAGCTCACAACTCCATCCAAAATTCAGCTATTATGGGCATACATAGTGGAACTTGATTTCCTTTTATGGTAAGATCACCCATCTAGTCGATCAAGGGAAATCCGCTGATGTGATCTTTTTGGACTTCAGCAAAGCTTTTGACACAGTTTATGATAGGATCCTACAGGTCAAAATGTCCAGCATACAGCTAAACAAAAACATCATACGATGGGTGAGCAATTGGCTGACGGGCAGGGCTCAAAGGGTTGTGGTAAATGCTGGCGGATCAGGCTGGCGGATGGTCACCAGTGGGGTTCCCCAAGGCTCCATTTTAGGACCAGTCCTCTTCAATGTTTTTATAAATGATTCGGATGTAGGACTAGAAGGTGTTTTGAGCAAATCTGCCGATGACACTAAACTTGGAGGGGTTGTAGACTCTTTTGAAGGCGGAAAGGCCTTGCAGAGATACCTGGACAGATTGGAGAGCTGGGAGATCACCAACCACATGAAGTTTAACAAAAGCAAGTGCCGGGTCCTGCACCTGGGACGGGGCAACCCTGGCTATACATACAGACTGGGCGACGAGATGCTGGAGAGCAGCCCCGCAGAGAGGGATCTGGGGGTTATGGTTGACAGCAAGTTGAATATGAGCCAGCAGTGTGCCCTGGCAGCCAGGAGGGCTGACCGTATCCTGGGGTGCATCAAGTATGGCATTGCTAGTCGGTCGAGGGAAGTGATTGTCCCGCTCTACTCTGCGCTGGTGCGGCCTCACCTCGAGTACTGTGTGCAGTTCTGGGCACCACAGTACAAAAAGGACATTAAACTGTTGGAGAGTGTCCAGAGGATGGCTACAAAGATGGTGAAGGGCCTAGAGGGGAAGACATATGAGGAGCGGCTGAGATCACTTGGCCTGTTCAGCCTGGAAAAGAGAAGGCTGAGGGGAGACCTCACTGCAGCCTACAGCATCCTCATGAGGTGCAGTGGAGGGGCAGGCACCGATCTGTTCTCTTTAGTTACCACTGATAGGGTACACCTGCGGGAATGGTGTCAAGCTGCGGCAGGGGAGGTTTAGGCTAGACATCAGGAAGAGGTTCTTCACCGAGAGGGTGGTCACGCACTGGATACAGGCTCCCCAGGGAAGTAGTCACTGCACCAAGCCTGTCAGAGTTTAAGAAACATTTGGACTGTACACTTAGTCCCATGGTCTGAATTTCTGGGCAGACCTGTGTGGTGCCAGGAGTTGGACTCAATGATCCCTATAGGTCCCTTCCAACTTGGGATATTCAATGATTCTATGATTCTATGAACTTGACAAGTTTTAAGTAAAAAGTAAGATATCTATACCTCTGTAAACTCTACAGTATCAGCAGGAGCAGAGCAAGACAATCCCTTATTTCAATGTAGAACTCACATAATTATATGCTCCATCTTTACAAATTACAGGCAACTCAGACTGAAAACACTTCCCTTATGATTTTAGAAGGAATGTCATGGCAGTGGCAAACTACTACAAATATGGACTAGCTTTCATTAAATCATGACTGTAAGTCCATGCATAAATGCCTGTAGAAACTGAGGACTTCTAATTTGCATAAAAAAGTGTGAATATGTAGACATAATGTCTGTTATGCTATTGCCAGCTGTTAAATGATATTGCTTTCAACATTGCATTCACTCTCCTGTATTCTCTTCAGTTTGGGAAGACACAGTCTTCCAGAAAATCCCAGTCTTAAATAATTCAAAATATCTGCTATTCACAGTATGACTTCTTTGTCCTCACAAAGCACTTCATAAATATGCATCAACAAAAGCAATAAAGGTGCTTAGAAAATTATATGCACACTTGTTTTAACTGAGACAGTCTCATAAACAAACCTTCACTTACATGAATCTTCTGAACCAAGAAGTAACACATAACACTGCAACACTGCTTGCAAGAACAGCAGACAGATGAAAGGAGACAAATTAAAACATGATAAGCTATTTCATTAAAAATCCTATCATGAGATATGACCTTAACCTTTTTGAAAAAAAATAATGCCAACATGGGACCAAATATAAATACTTTACAAGACTGCAAATCTGAACTTCAGAGTGAATTAGTGATTTGCAGAACTTCTTAAGTATTTTTTGCAAGAAACTCCACCTTAAAAAAAAAAAAAAAGCATGAAGTCAAGTTGACAGAAAGAATGTTTTTCATTCTGAATAATTATTTAAGAGAAAATCTATGTTCAGGGTTCTCCAAAGGACTTTAAACATCTTTTTTTGTTGTTGTTTTTTAATACATTCAAGGACTCCCAAATTCCCATTGAAAAAAAATCAAGCATGCATAACATTGTGCATTAAAATCCATTATTTCAAAAGGAATATTAAAGTAATTCTCAGTGGAATATGTTAAAGCTCATACAACACAAATCAGTATATAATAATTTGTGAGGTAAATTTTTCAGTTAATATCAAATGCAGAAAACCTACTCTTAATCAAATATAGCAAGATTGCTATAAGTGACAGCTCTTCATTCATAGAATTGTAGAATCACATAATGGTTCATGTTAGAAGGCACCTTAGAGACCAGCTGGTTCAAACCACCTACTCATGGGCAGGGACAGCTTTGACTAGATCAGTCTGCCCAAAGTCCCATCCAACCTGGTCTTGAACACTTATAGGGAGGAGGTGTCCCCAGCCTCCCCGGGCAGCCTGTTCCAGTATCTAACCACCCTCACTAAGGAATTTCTTCCTTTTATCTAAATCTACTCTTTTTTAGTTTAATACCATTAGCCTTTGCCCTATCACTATGCACCCTGATGAAGAGTCATTCTCCATTTCTCTTGGTGAACCCCTCTGAGTATTGAAAGGCTGCATGCAATAAGGCCTCCCCAGAACCTTCTCTTCTGATTTTAAGAGAAAATTCCACAGTTTTAAAGTCTTGGGTGTAACGACTCTATAAGTAGAACTTTCTGGCAATTTCATGATCCTTATTCTGATCAGACTAAGCATTATAATATATTCCAGAAGTCTGTAAGAGTTTGGGTTAGGCTTTTTTCATTGTTGTGTGCTGTGCTTCAGCCAACCCAGTCTGTGAAATTCAGTATGAAGGAATGTTATTGTTATAAATTGTGGATTAAGGCACTCAGCTGCCAAGTGATACACATCAGGTTCTACATATAGAGCAGAGCAAAATTTCTCATTAATATTCAAGAAATCTCTGACTCTGCCTCGTATACCATCACTACAGATGTTCTGAAACTTTTCTGAATAATTAAATTGGTTAGGATCCATTCAAAAGGGTTGACAATTAAAATAATTCCTTTATGATTTTATGTATTTTGGTGTTTAAATTAGTTAAAATACTTATGAATTCCATTTTCATAATATGTTGTAGGTCTGCTCATTTTTCTTAAGGATATTAAAAGTGATCAAGAAATAAAAATCACCAAGGAATATTGTATGCAAAAGACTAAAATGCATATCTAATATTTGCTAGTCTATGGCAATAACTTACATGAGTAAAATCAACCAAGAGTCTTTTTAAAAGTTCATTCCATTTTCAGACACCAGTTTGGGGTGAGACATGCTGTGGCTTCCACAAGTAAAAGCATTCAGACAGATTAGATATGACAAATGCACAAAACTCAACCCCATCTTAACCACAGTGTGTGCCCCCCAGCAAATCAGCATCACAGCTGGCAGCCATTTTGCCACTTGGCAAACCTGAGCTTTCTTCTTTCCAGCCTCTCCTCTGCTCTTAGGATTGCTGCCCCTTGCAGCAGACACCTCCTGCTCTTCTTCATTGAAATGGTGCTGCTGTCTATTTGCCACAGAGATAAAATGGTGACGTGATAGCCCCACAAAACTCACACAGTTTGAGTGGCCCGACTCTGATTTTGAATGTGATCTCCATGCTTGGTGCTGCTGTAGAGGAAGAAATCAAGAATGGAAAAGATGGCAAGAGCTGCCCAGGTAACAGGAATATGACAGAAAATGAGAAGTTTTTTTATAAGGGGAGAGCAGGGAGAAGGGAAAGTAAGGGGAAATAGTTTAAACTGCCTTTTCAAGGCATGGTCTGAGCCACCAGAGCTGAGTTTTACTACCAGCACTGCCCAACTCTGAAGCTTTTGACAAGCACCCTTCCCAGCCCATGCATTGTTTAGCCCTTTGGAAACTGCAAGGTGGGAGAAGAAAAGGATGTGCTTACTTCTGGGTCGAGTGGGGCTGGCTTCTGCTATGCACATAGAGACATGACCTCCTTCCCAAATTCAGGAGGGAATAGAGGGTGTGTGTTCTTTGTGATTCATATGAAGAAAAAAAAATGTAAGTTTTTATTTATATGGCCCCATGGTTTCAAATAGACTTAGTTTCTTCATCAGGTCCTTGTATTTCCTCCTCTATTCCCCCACTTGCCCAGTCTACCATGAGCTAGATTATTACCATGATTTTTTTGTTATTCTTTTTCTCCAAACAATATGAGAGAGGAAATCCACAGCTCTAGTTCTGTCAGCAAGAAAGGATTAATCCATCTTAATGTAAACTTCTTAGCACAAAAGTCAGTACTGTAAATATACCCCTTACTCATTGGATACAGACTACTGTTACTTATTCCAATTTGAATTTTTTACTCCCTTGGAGAATGCCTTTCTGGAGGATGAATCTTAAAGGCATTTTTTGTCTGCTTTCAGGGTATGAAGGACAAGAAGTTGGCTTGCATTTCTATTTCTTTGAACTGGCAACAACAGTGATACCAATAGCAACAAAACCAAACCACACACACTAACCTGCCTACCCCAAAGCAGTTGAGCCCTTCTACAACAGTATTGAAAAAAACAGTCCACCCAGACTAGACTCATTTCTGTGAAAGTTTAAGCTGAAGGAGGTTCCTGAGGGGGAAATTTATGATACCTAGAGGCTCATCATTTAAAGTGTTTTGCAGTCTTAACGGCACAGCTGCTGTGTTGCCATCCAGAGAAAGGAACACATCCATGGTAGCAATTAATGACAGGTTTGCTAACAATGCACTCACAGCAAAAGGAGAACTTTATCAGGTTCTGAACACAAGTTTTACTTGTACATGAAGGCTCCAGTGCCCTCAAGGGAACAGGTAATAGCTGTGTTTTCAGTGCAGCTGGAATAAATCCTCTTTCTTTTATTTTGTTTTAATTTTTTTCCTTCTCTGTAGATGGAGCTTCTTATCCCACTTGAGGGAATAACTCCAAAGAAGTGAGCAACCAAAGCCCATCTGGGAGACTTCTTGCCTAATTCGTAAATGAGTGGAAGTTTTCTAAAAATCTTGATGGCCATCTAAGCTCCATTAATATAGTTATTTGCCATGCTACAGAAATCTAGGTCTCCTCACCCTAGCGACTGTAAAGTCAATATTCTTTAGGAGTGTACAATTCAGCTAAGACTTCAACAACACACTGCTTTGGTTTTTAACATTAGAGATATTTATAGTCTGAAGTGTAAAAAGATGGCTTTTTTAAGTTGTTGGAAAAAAGAAAAAAAAAAACGTTTTCAGCTCTAGGGAAACAAACCAACTGGGAGGTTTCTTTTTTTCTAAACACCAAAAAAAAAAAGAAAAAAAAAAGAAAAAAAAAACACTAATTCACAGGACTTCTAAAAGCACTTGATATGGTAACACAAGCCTCTCAAATCCTGACATTAGTGCTTGGAAGATGCTAGGTTAGGTCACAGAATAAGTGAGTAAGATGAATTTTCATTTCACTCCCTGGCCAATGTACCCACATGGCCAAATGTACACAGAGAAACTTCCAGATGAAAGACAGTCTGGTTACCAACATAGCACAGTGGATGCTCTCTAAAGGTACCTATTTGATGATGATGATGAGTTTTGTGATTTAATATGCAGTTAACAGCATTAAAAATTATCCTAAGTACTGCTAGAAGAATGCTTACTCTTCTCATTCCATACATATTCATTCAGAGGACTTCCTCCTAAACTATAATTTTACCAGTCAGATGTAATCAAACAGAAAAGAGAGAATCACAGAATCATCTAGGTTGGAAGAGACCTCCAAGATTATCTACTCCAACCTCTGACCTAACACTAACAAGTCCTCCACTAAACCATATCACTAAGCTCTAAATCTAAACGTCTTTTAAAGACTTCCAGGGATGGTGACTCAACCACTTCCCTGGGCAGCACATTCCAACGCCTAACAACCCTTTCAGTAAAGACGTTCTTCCTAATAGCCAACCTAAACCTCCCCTGGCGCAACTTTAGCCCATTCCCCCTCGTCCTGTCACCAGGCACGTGGGAGAGTAGACCAACCCCCACCTCTCTACAGCCTCCTTTAAGGTACCCGTAGAGTGCGATAAGGTCACCCCTGAGCCTCCTCTTCTCCAGACTGAACAATCCCAGCTCCCTCAGCCACTCCTCATAAGACTTGTTCTCCAGACCCCTCACCAGCTTCGTTGCCCTTCTCTGGACTCTCTCGAGCACCCCATGTCCTTCTTGTAGCGAGGGGCCCAAAACTGAACACAGTACTTGAAAAGGTCAAAGATCTGCCAGAATCAGATAACATCTTCTGAGAGCACATGAAACCAAACTGGATGAACTCAGCAGGCCAGGAAAATAGTGTAGACTTCTTCAGAAAGTTGTAAATCTTCAGATCACAGCAGGTTCTCTATCAGTGGTGGATGGTGCTTGTTATAACTTATAGCCTTGTTACACTTAAAATAATCTCTCTTCTTTATTCTGACCTCTTTAATTCCTTCAAGAAGTAGCCATCACATTATGCTGATAAGTACAGAGGAAAAAATAAAAAATGTATAGCACTCATCACACTTGTTCAGTATATAAATGACTTCTTCAAAATAAATCTGCATTACATTTGAATTATATCTTATTTATTAGAACTATAATAAAGTCTCCACTGATATCTAGCTCAGAAAGTTAATTTAGTAGATAATGTTTGCTAATTTCTTAACTATGCTAAATGGCTTATTGTCTTAGTATAGAGGATTGTTAAGTGACCAAAGCAATAACTTGTGACATAAAACCTGAATTCAGATCCCAACCCACAATGACCTCAGCTAAAATCACTGAGCCTCAGGTCACCATTTATGAAAATCTAGATGACTACCTGCAGGAAAGACTTCAGGTGACAGATATTAAAAACTGCAGCTCACTCAAGTACTAGAATAATAAAAATAATTAAAAAAAAATACTGCTATATCTGTAGCTTGATTAAAATACTCAATTTCTGGAAATGCCTCAGTTTTCAAGATGTTCTGAGCAGACTTTGAAAATGGAATATGTTTACAACCTGATTTTTTCCATACTTAATTTCTATTACAAGGCATTTAACATTTTCAAACATAATCATTTTCAGTCATGGATCTAGTTTGTAGTGTTGTGTAAATACCTTTAGTAATGTTGTCAGAACACATAAATGTCTAAATCCTACTAATCACAGAATCATAGAATCACAGAATCATTAAGGTTAGAAAAGACCTCCAAGATCATCTGCTCCAACCATCCCTCTACCCCCTACCACCAATATTACCCACTAAACCATGTCCCAAAACACCAAGTCCAACTTTCCTTAAACACCCCCAGGGACAGTGACTCCACCTGGGCAACACATTCTAATGCCTGATTACTCTTTCTGAGAAGAAATTTCTACTTTCCAACCTGAACCAATCTTGGCATAACTCGAGGCTATTCCCTCTTATCGCTAGTTATCTGCAAGAAGAGGCCAACCCCCAGCTCCCAACAACTTCTTTTCAGGTAGTTGCAGAGAGCATTAAGGTCTCCCCTGAGCCTCCTCTTCCCCAGACTAAACAACCCCAGTTCCCTCAGCCACTCCTCACAGGACTTGTGCTCCAGGCCTTTCACCAGCTTCACAGCCCTTCTCTGGACACGTTCTAGGGCCTTGATGTTCTTCTCATACTGAGGATTTAATTCCATTCACCACCACTCTCTGGGCCCAGCTATCCAGCCAGTTTTTAACCCAACAAAGAGGGTACTGGTCCAAGCCATGGGCTGCCAGCTTCTCCAGGATAATGTGGGAGACCATACCAAAAGTTTTGCTGAAGTCTAGGTAGACTACTTCAAATGGTGTACAGGTCCTAACTGCAGAACATTTAAGTCATCCATAGAGTTCAAGGCTTACCATAAGAGCAACATGACCTAGCAACAGCCATATTATCACAGAATCTCTGTAGGATCACAGCCACAGGGACAGATCAGGCTGCTCAGGGCTTTGTCCAGTCAGGGTCTGAAGCTCTCCAAGAGAGTGCATCTTTATTAGAATGAGTCCAGAGGAAGGCCACAAGGATGATGAAAGGGCTGGAGCCCTCCTACAAAGACAGGCTGAGGGAGCTGGGGTTGTTCAACCTGGAGAAGAGAAGACTCCGGGGAGACCTTACAGAGGCGTGCCAGTACTTAAAGGGGGTTACAGAAAAGCTGGGGAAGGACTCTTTGTTAGGGAGTGTAGTGACAGGACAAGGAGTAATGGTTTCAAACTAAAAAAGGGTAGAATACAGATTAGCTATAAGGAGGAAATTCTTCACTCTGAGCGTGGTGAGGCACTGGAATAGGTTGCCGAGAGAAGCTGCGAATGCCCCATCCCTGGAAGTGTTTAAGGCCAGGTTTGATGGGGCTTTGAGCAACCCAGTTAGGTGGGAGGTGTCCCTTCCCATGGCAAGAGGGTTGGAATTAGATGGTCTTTAACACAGACTTGAGAATTCCTCTCTGTTAGACCTTATAATTAGATGGTTACTTGAATGTCTTTGATCCCACTAACCTGACAGAACTTTAGAGCAATGCTGCATCTCATTACCCACTTAATAGATAATGGAAAGTCTGTGGATGTTGTTTACCTGGATTTTAGTAAAGTGTTTGGCACTATTTTCCACAGTATTGCCCTGGAGAAACTGGCTGCTTAGGGCTCACACACATACAATTCACTGTATGAAGAGCTGTCTGGAAGGCCAGGCTCCAAGAGTCCTAGTGAATGGAGTTCAATTCACTTGGCAGCTGGTCACCAGTGGCATTCCGCTAGGCTCAGTATCAGGGCCAGTTTTGTTTAATATTGTGTGGTGGTTTAACAACTGATGGGCAGATAAGCACCACCACGCTGCTCTCTCACACCACCTCAGAAGGACTGGGGGTGAAAATACGTGGGGGGGGAGGGGGGGGATTGGAGCTGGAAGGAAGAGCTCATGGGTAGAGAAAAATAAGGAGAAGTTTAATGGCAGGAAAGGTTGTGCAAAAGCAAAAGGACAAAAAATAATAATTCTCTTCTTCCCATCAGGAAGCGATCTTCAGCCACTTCTTAAGAAGTAGGGCCTCAACATATGTGGTGGTTGCTCTGGAAGACAAATGCTGTCATAACGACAGTCCCCTGTTCACCTTCTTCCCCACCAGCTTTTCATAGAATCATTAAGGTTGGAAAAGACGTTCAAGATCATCTGGTCCAACCATCGCCCTACTGCCAATGTCACCCAATAAACCATGTCCCTAAGCACCAGGTCCAACCTTTCCTTAAACACCCCCAGGGATGGTGACACCACCACTTCCCTTGGTAACCCATTCCAATTGCTAAGTACGACGTCCTAGAGTATGGAATATCCTTTTGGTCAGTTTAAGTCAGCTGTCCTGCTTGTGTCCCCTCCCCACCTCTTGCCCAACCCAGGTCTAATGTCCTTGTGGTGGGAAGTTGGAGAGAACAGTAAAAACATTGGTGTTATATCAACACTGTTCTATATCAACACTAGTGCAAAGTACAGCACTATATGGGTTGTGTGGGGAAAGTTAACTCCATCATAGCCAGACCAGGTACACATTTTTATCAGTAATCTGGAAGAGGGGATCAAGTGTGCTCTTAGTAACTTTGTGAATGATACCAAGTTAGGTGGGACTGTTAATTTGCTTGAGAGTAGGAAGGCTCTGCAGAGGGTTCTGGATAGGCCAGATTGGTGGTCCAAGTCCAGTCACATGACATTCAACATGGTTAAGAGCTGGGTTCCCACCGCAGAGAGGGTAGTCAAGTACTGGAATGGGCTGCTCAGGGAAGTAGTGGAATCCCCATCCCTGGATGTGTTTAAGAGATGTGTGGATGTGGCACTAAGGAGCAACTACACTTTAGTGATGGGACTTGGTAGGTCAGGGTGATGGTTGGACTTGGTGATCTTAAAGGAATTTTCCAACCTAAATGATTCTATGATTGTGTACTGGTTTAGGATCCCAGAGAAGACTACAAGCCTGTGTGAATATCATTTGTTAGCCATCTGGCAGAAAAACATGGTGCATTATTCCTCTGTCATTTTTGGCTGCAGCTCCTTCTAACTTTTTATTTTAATTAAGTACATTTAAGCAATTTTTTATTCATATTAATTATATGGAAGTACAGAGAAATCTGAGAAGTGAGACTTCACATAAACAGCAGCATGTGAAAAGGTTTATGCCAAATAAACTGAGGAATATCCATGGGAAAGGCTCCAGGATCTTTTGTTTGGTTGGTTGGTTGGTTGGTTGGTTTGTTTCGTTTTCTGGTGATGCTGAATTTAATTTCATATTGGCTAACACATTCCCTGGCCCATTACTGTAACTTCCAGAGACTAATGTTGTACATATACTTGACATTACAGGAAATATTAGTTATACCTTACATGCATTTCATTTATTGAAAAAGTTAAAAGAACAGAAGTTTTAGAATCTTTATAGGTGAATCTTCTTATGTTGAAGACATTTTGACTTTAACTCAGCCTGCACTAAGTGTCAATATGTATTCAAGGGTAACAGGCTTAAATATGTGTATATGCACATTTGCTATTCATATATTCAGCTTATTCATACATTCAGCTTCCTGGAGTGACTTCTTGACAGTAACTTTCTTCTTGGCAGTAATGAGCAAAGCAAGAATTCTAAGGGTCACAAGCAAATGCAGGCCTCCTGGCAAGGTGTACAGGAAAATTAAAATAAACACACGTCTCATACTCCATGAGCTAATCCATTCCACTTGGATTTCTAAACAATGAATCAAACAGCTAAACATGCTATACTCAAAAGACAGGGAAAAGCAAAAGCTACAATAAACACATACTAAAACTAGTTACTTCTTTCTAAAGTCTGAAACAAATCTTTTTCAAGTTTCCTTCAGACTTCCTAAGGAGGAAGCTAATATTATTAGCAGCTTCTTACCTGTAACAAGATGTCATTCACAATTATGAGTTGCCATGTCCCAGATCTCTGTTACATATCCAGAACATACATACAACCTCTTTTTGATCTTGATGGAAATCGTTACACCAAAGATTGCAAGCTATCTATGAGAATGAGGTCACTTTTGCCCCATATGCAAGTGGGGAGCCTGGTTCCCTTAATAAAGATGAACACTTACTTTTCCTTACTAAAGGAATGCACACAAATATGATTTATGTAGAAGTTAATTATGTTCGAGCCCTGAGTCTCTTTCATTGTCCCTCTATGAAATGCTAACAGAGAGCTCTTCTTCTCAGCTTACATCTAAATTTCACAAACCAGATGGCAAACATGCTACTTTGTGTAAAGCCTGTAGAGAGAATACAAAATAGTACTACTAAAATACTGTGATTTCCCCCAAAAAACACAATGAAATGCGCACAGTCCCCTGAAGTAATTTCATTATAGTTTCCAGTAAAAACAGTACAAGTCTTTTGTCACCTTCTTCATAAGCATATCTATCTACGAAGCTCCACACCTGGTACCAGTACCATGACAGTTAGAGGTGCGATCTTTAATTTACAAACAATTTATGGTAGAGATCAAACAATGGCAGAGATCTCCTCCAAACCAACTTGCACCAGTAGTGGGGTGCATCCCAAACCTGCACCTCTGCACAGTTCTAAAAGTCTGTGAAACACAGAAAGGTTACTATGAAAACCTTGAAGTAGAAAAACGCTTTCTGTGTTACTTCAGTTGCTTAACTTAAAATACTCTGAATAGTCAACAGGATTGCATTGAAATAGAACTAGAAATGGGTGGACCACTGGACTGGCTTGCCAAAGAAACACTTTCTATTCTGATCTACTCCACTTGCCTGGTGGCTAACCTTGTACATATTATCTAGCCTTCCAGAGCCCCTCACTTTTTCTATGTGTAGTTCTAACAATAGAAAGAAAAAGATATTTTCTGTTAAAATTGCACAGACAAACTGCCTGAAGCTGAAAGACTCTTGAGGTCATTTAGACATCTTCTAGGTAATTTTTCTAGCCTGGCTCCTACCAGGGTTCTGCTCAGAAAAGAAAAATATTTTCATGTTTTCTATTAGCTACAAAAATACATAGAACTTTTCAATTCAATTCAAATTATTCTTATTGGCCCAGTTATTATTTTATTAGTCATTACCCTACGGCATCACTTCATTCACAGATAATTAGAAATCAATTGCAAAGATAGGGAGATAGCTTACCAATTACCTTTGTGGGCAAAACAGATGTAGTTTGCAGAATATTGTCCGATCATCCAGGGATGAAGTTAGGAAAGCCAAAGTCCAAATGGAATTGAATCAGGCCAGTGATGCCAAAGACAACAAGGGGCATGAAGACAGTCAAGGCAATAGAGCATCTGTCCTAGGAGAAAAGGCTGAGAACTGAGGCTTTTCAGTCTAGAGAAGAGAGGCTTCAGGGGGGATCTTATCAATGTATACAAATACCTGAACAAAGGGTGCAGAGAGCCAGGGTCTTCTTAGCGGTGCCAAGGACAGAACAAGAGGCAATAGGTACAAGAGGCAATGGGCACAAACTGAAACACAAGAAAAATCTGTCTAGACATCAGGAAACACTTATTTACTGTGTGGGTGACTGAGCCCTCAAACAGGTTGCCCAGAGAGGCTGTGGATTCACCATTCTTAGAGATACTCAAAAAAGTTGTCTCGACAAAGGCCTGAGCAACCTGCTCTAGGTGTCATTGCTTGAACAGAGGGATTGGACTAGATGACCTCAAGAGGTCCCTTACAACATAAATCATTCTGTGTTTCTGTGAACATTAACTTAATTTACTGCCAAATAGAATAGATTTGAGTAGGGAGAAAGAAAAACACTAAAACACCTTTACTCCTCCCTCTCTTATTGTTTTAATTCTCTTAATCTTTTTCCAATATAATATATCCTTTTTGAGGTGGGAGGACTTGTATTGGCTCAAAATATTCAAGATCTGGTCATGCTCAGGTGAGGAAATTCCCCTCTTCAAGACAAAGTTTTATGAAGGGAAAGAGAGTAATCTGGATGCAAAGGAAGTGTTCAGAATACGCACAAAAAGAATGAAAATGTCATCTGAAAGCATGAAGTTTACACAGCTGCCTTTGTCACACTCTTCAGAAACATTGCACTGGTGAAGGTAAGGCTGACTGTCCACTTATCTGCAACCTGCATATTTACACTGAGTACTCAAGAGAAATTTTTGCCTTCTTAAATGTCAACTAGTTCTCTAGCCTTCTCTCAGTAGTGACATACAATCACATCTTTCTTCATCCCAGCATACAGCCTGATTCTTATAGTACTGAGAAAAATGAAATTGGTCCATATAAGGTGAATTGTTCTTTCCCTTCATTCTGGATGAAACTGCACACTTCACTTGTAAGAGAAGCAGCAATATATTTCTTAATATAATGTAATGATCTAACAAAGCTTAAACATAAATAAGACAGTGACTTTAAAAGATTAGAGATCATAGAATCATAGAATCATAGAATATCCCGAGTTGGAAGGGACCCATAAGGATCATCAAGTCCAACTCCTGGCACCGCACAGGTCTGCCCAAAAGTTTAGACCATGTGACTAAGTGCACAGTCTAATCACTTCTCAAATTCAGTCAGGCTTCATGCAGTGACTACTTCACTGGGGAGCCTGTTCCAGTGTGCAACCACCCTCTCAGTGAAGAACCTCATCCTGATGTCCAGCCTAAACTTCCCCTGCCTCAGCTTAACACCGTTCCCGCGAGTCCTATCACTGGTGATAATGGAGAATAGGTCACCTGCCTCTCCACTCCCCCTCGCGAGGAAGTTGTAGACTGCGATGAGGTCCCCCCTCAGCCTTCTCTTTTCCAGGCTGAACAGGCCCAGTGACCTCAGCTGCTCCTCATATGTCTTCCCCTCTAGGCCCTTCACCATCTTTGTAGCCATCCTCTGGACACTCTCCAACAGTTTAATGTCCTTTTTGTACTGTGGTGCCCAGAACTGCACACAGTACTTGAGGTGAGGCCGCACCAGCGCAGAGTAGAGCGGGACAATCACTTCCCTCGACCGACTAGCAATGCCATACTTGATGCACCCCAGGATACGGTCAGCCCTCCTGGCTGCCAGGGCACACTGCTGGCTCATATTCAACTTGCTGTCAACCATAACCCCCAGATCCCTCTCTGCGGGGCTGCTCTCCAGCATCTCGTCGCCCAGTCTGTATGTATAGCCAGGGTTGCCCCGTCCCAGGTGCAGGACCCGGCACTTGCTTTTGTTAAACTTCATGTGGTTGGTGATCTCCCAGCTCTCCAATCTGTCCAGATCTCTCTGCAAGGCCTTTCCACCCTCATCCGAGTCCACAACTCCTCCAAGTTGGGTGTCATCAGCAAATTTGCTCAAAACACCTTCTAGTCCTATATCCAGAAAGCGATGGCAAGATGCAATTTTTTCCTGCACAGAGGACAGGGTAAGTCAGGAGCATTGTGGAGACCATCCCGTTGAGTCATGAGGTTCAGAGCAGACCCGCTTGCTTTATAAACTCCTTGAACCAAGGTAAGGGCCTAGGTGCAGCTAAATCCATTCCTAGTTCCAGACTTGGACAATGATTTATGGCTAAGGATTACATGTGCATAATTAATCTAAGATATAAGTGAAGCTATTAATCACCTACCCAGGATCTTTTGCAGCAAGGAATGTCTCACAAGGAGTAAGGGATCTCTGCAGCAGGCATGACCTTGAGAGATAACCTTATTCAAGGGGTGATCCTGACATACAGCCAGCTGTTGTGCAGAAGAGCTCAAAGAGCTCTTGGTCCACTCACTATTTATGGGGTAAGATGGTGGACTAACAATCATCTGGGTTTTGGCACATGCTCCATTGGCCCTCAGCTGCTAAGCAAGATGTCTGTCAGTTTCACCAGCACCCAGGTTGAGCCAATATTGTGGTTGCTATCTGCCTGAGCAAAGCCTTGGGTGCAACAGCCAGTATTTAAGCAAAGCAACAATCAGACTGAAGGCAAGGGTGGGGAGCACACCGTCACTCCCTCTCTGCAATGCAAAAAATACTAATACCATTGTACAGGCTAACTATAAAGAATCACTCACAAAAGAGAGCAAGGTGTCCCTCCTCTCTCAATCATCAGATCATTTTCAAAGCTACCCCAATATATCAGCTAGACCTTGTATATGTAAACTGCATGCTAATAATATTGGAAGTGAACAGAGAGAACAAGCTGAGTTGCAGAAGATTAATGCATTTCCATACATAGTTTATTTAAACAAGAACCCAATATAAGCACATTGCAAGTCAGGAAAATAATGCCTCCTTCCAACTTTATCCTAAAGCTCTGAATGGAGCATGAATTGCAGCATTAACAGGAAAATCTAAGTTCATTCCTAGAGGAAAACAATTCCAACTACTGGGATCTCCCTGCAGGCTCCCCGTGGTAAACTTTACAAAGGTAAAGGTATTTCTGTATGTACTGCTGATCTAATGAAACAAGAAACTATAGTAAAAGGTACTTTTGCAATGTGTACAGACAAGCAATGAAATGAGTCAAGGTCAAGCAAAGGTGTGAACTGCATGCTGAAGAGGTAAGGAAAAGTTCAGACTTGGACTTCTCTTCCTTCCAACTGTAGCTGCACAAATTACATTGAAAGTGAATGGTCAAACTTTAGGGGAGGGAAAGCAGTTTTGAAAGGAAACAGCCCACCAACCCCTTCAGCCTTGTATTTCCAGTACTATTAGAGGCCCTGGGATACCTGAGGGATTTCAACCATGCTGCATGAAGTGATACAGAAATAAAAGCAATAGTCTGGCTTCAACACCGTGGGAAGTCTGTGATTTTTGTGGTGTGAATCACTGCTGCTTTGGAAGGAACTGCATATGGCTGTGTTACACCCTAACTGAGTCAAAGACATACCCATTCTTCTTCCTACTGCATCTGTAATTACAGCACCTCAGAATTATGCCTTACAAAATTATCTGACTAGCACCAGTCAGCCTAACAGGTGTGCTTTCTATACTTTTAAGACTTTTTTCTACCACATTTTCATTGCAGCATGAGGTAAGTTACTAAACAAGGCATTTCAAGCTCTTTGTGAGGAATCCACAGCTACACTTAGCATTCAGCTCCCCCTGATCTCTCCAGCATCTTGGGATGAAAGGCTTTTCCGATGCATATGACTCTTTATTCCAGCTTTAATCATCTTGCTGACCTCTGGAAGAAAAGGCCCAGAACACCATGTAGCAGAACTAAAAAGAGAAAAATCACACAGATTTGTTCTTGTAAAGGTCTTCTTGCTTGAAGTTGGCTTTGAAATAAGAGCAGCAAGCACTTTGATAAATGGGCTAGAAAAGGATGTCCAGTAACACTGCCACTTTTACAAGCACAACAGCATAAAGTGTCTGAATCAGGAATAAGAACATTTCCAAATCCAACAAGAAAATGTCTGTCGCATGATGTGATGGACTATCCAGAGGTCAGGGATTAGTTATTAGAATAGAGCAGAGCCACAAAGACATACTCACTTTTGGGAGAGAATAAAAGCCTGTGCTACTTTACTGATGTGATGGTTTCACATGGATGGCTAGCTAAGCTCCACCACACTTGTCTTTGACTCACCCTCCTCAAAAGGACAGGAGGACAAAATATGATGAAAAACAGCTCGTGTTGAGATGGGATAGGGAGATTGCTCCCCAGTTACCATCACAAGCAAAACAGACTCAGCATATGGAGATTAATGTAACAAATTGTCTATTTCTTACAGACTAGAGCAGTGAGAACTAAAAGCAAACTAAAACTACCTTCTTCTCTCTCCTCTACCCTCTTCTATCTCCTCCATCCAAGCAGCACATGGGAACTAGGGGAATGGGGAATGGGGGCTGCGGTCAATCCATGGCGCTTCGTCTCCGCCGCTCCTTCACGGTCCCTCTCTGCCCCTGCTCCACATGGGGTCCCTCCCACAGGATGCCGTCCTTCCCGAACTGAGCCTGCGGGGGCTGCCCACAGGCAGCAGGTCTTCAGGAACTGCTCCCACATGGCTCCGTACCATGGAGTCCATCCCCCAGGAGCAAACTGCTCCAGCACGGGTCCCCCACGGGTGGCAGCTCCCCCCAGACCCCCTGCTCCTGCGTGGGCTCCTCTCCACAGGCTGCAGCATGGAGATCTGCTCCAGCATGGTTCTCTCCATGGTCTGCAGAGGAACTTCTGTTCTGTCACCTGGCGCATCTCCTGCCTTTATTCTTCACTAACTTTGGTGTCTGCTCAGTTGTATCTCTCTACATTTTCTCACTCCAAATGCTATTGTGCAGCATTTTTTCCTTTTCTTAAACATTCTGTCACAGAAGAGCAGCCATTATTGCTCATTGGCTTGGCTCTGGCCAGCAGCGGGTCTGGCCTTTTAGAGCTGGCTGGACCTGGCTCTTTTCTGACATGGGGCAGCTTCTGGTCTGGTACCAAAACCTTGCCATGTAAACCCACTACACATAAAGAAAGAAAATGCAAAGAGACTATCACTCTTAATTTAAGATTGTTAATCCACCTGGTTGTCAGTCTGAGTATTTTGCTCTTAAAGTTTCTAATAGCACTGTTGATCACTTTACTAAGCCATATATAACATATTGAGACAAAGTAGAGTTTGGGACTTTAGCCTCTTACAGCACTTCTTAATTTTGAAGTTGAAAGTTCTGCATGTATGGAACATTCATACTGAAGTTTTACTGTTATTGAGAAGCTTTGATTACAGACTGTCTTAAAATTGATGTAGATTAATATAAAAATCCTTAGCATTCACTCCTCTGGGTGCACAGACAGGCTTCTATTCTGTACTTAAGTAACTTCTAAAAATTGTTTTGGATAACTGCCATATTTAATTTTCAATGTGTTTCTTTGTTTATTTCTTGGAAAAGACTAAATCTGATTTAATCTCTTTCTAAAACTGCTATTTTTAAGATAAAATTTGGAGTTCAGTATCTTATATGTTGTTGTGTAATTCGGGCATTTTTTTCACTACTCTGAAGACAGGCTGAGAGAACTGGGGGTGTTCAGCCTGGAGAAGAGAGAGCTCCAGGAAGATTACATTGTAGCCCTTCAGTACCTAAGGGGAGCTTATTAAAACGATGGACAGTGACTTTTTACATGGGCAGACAGTGATAGGACAAGGGGGAATGGTTTAAAACTAAAAGAAGGGAGATTTAGATTAGATATGAGGTGGAAATTCTTCACTCAGAGGGTAGTGAGGCACTGGCACAGGCTGCCCAGAGAAGCTGTGGGTGCCCCATCCCTGGAGGTGTTCAAGGTCAGATTGGATGGGACCCTTTGCAACCTAATCTACTTGGTGGCATCCCTGCCCATGGCAAAGGGATTGGAACAAGATGATCTTTAACCCAAACTGTTCTATGATACTATGGTTCTATGAAGACAGAGTTACAGGAAACACTGCAGATGCTGTTTTTTGCTATATAAGTCCTTAGGAAAAACTGTATTTACAATTCACTGCAAAAAAAAAATACTTTTTATTGTTTCCACAAGACCTTACCACAGAACATACATGCTGTGAGGTAATCATAAACAAACCACAGAGCTTTTCAATTTTATTAATTATCCCTAACTAGACTAAATAAATCTTTTATACTTTGACAAATATACAGTGCCTTCTGGCCTTCTGGCGACAGTAATGACTGAACTCAACAAGACTAATTGCATCTATGGAGTCACACGGAATTAACAAATAAACCATCAGTAAGCACACCTGTCATAAGCTGGAGGAGGAACGCGAAGAAATGCAATTTGTCATTATGTCAGCTAAAGGAAACTTGGATATCTGTTATCAAATATATGGGCATGTTAGTGGTAAATCTGGTGGCGAATGCGGACGTTAGAGCAGCCAATTTGAAAGTACCAGTTGTCCAGGCTGGCTTGGATAGAGCAGCTTACACAAGTGGCAGAGTATAAGATGTGAATGAGCCAGAGCCTTAACAGTTCTCAGAAACAAGTAAAGGTCCAATAAATGCACCTAACATAGACAGAAGACAATGAAATCGGTGAAATACAGGTCCTTCCCTAAAGGCTTCAACTATGCAGCCAGATGCAGAAGGAGTTATCCTCAAAAAGACATTCTGATGAATATTTTAAACAGTCTCTAAATGCCAGGTGTGGTGGAGCTTATGCACGTCAAGACACACAATTATTCTATCTAGTGATCAAAAAAAGATGGCATTTTTGTCTAGACCTTGTGGTCAAACTTAGAGCAAATTGCTGTACAGCCTGTCTGATAATGTTATAAATGCAATGCAGTATTTGTCATCAGATGTATATTATTTTAGCTTGAGCAGTATGTCTGGAAGAGACAGTAAATGGAGTTGAACAGTGCTCTGTGTAAATAGAACTGCTGCTCAGACCCCATTCAATAAATCAAATATACTAAAAAAGTACTTTCTAGCCTTACCATTCAAACGTAAGGATATTGATAGTACTTGTCCTGTTAACACAAGAGGAAGACAATGTTACAACTGAGAAAAAAAGTCTGATATTAATGCCTTCACATTTGTAAACTAAAACTGGTCCTACAGTGCACCCCAAAACAAAAATTGCTGTCTATTTTTAAGATATTATACAGTCTATATACGTCTACTGTCTAAAAGTGTCTATTGCTAAGATATTATACAGTAATCACTGAATGCAATGCAAGCTCTTTTTGTAGGAAAGCACTTGTGGGTTTGAGATCTCTTTTGCAGAAAACAGAATAAAAAACATAGAAGCACTTCATAGTCTTCCAAAGTATTCTCAGACAATAGCACCTGCAGCTTCTGTTTGCAATTGCAAACATGCTGGATATTTAGATTCATGTGAAATATGCATAGCATCTGGCATCATAGCATAAAAATCTATCCAAGCAGTTATAAAGAAAATATTACTACAACCATGTAGTTTGGCTGTCAAACATTATACAAAAATTGTTACTGATTAGCATGAAAATACTATCTTTTTGATGCAAAATAATTTACACTGCCTATATTGTCCAAAGAGGAATAATTTAAATGGAGTTTCCAGTAGTTACATGTAGGTTTGGTAAGATGCAGCCCCACATACTCAATCAGTTTTCACAAATGGTGCATATTTTTGTAATTTATCTCAGTCATCTGTCAAACGAACACGACAAAATATCAGTAAAGCAGCTTAGAGGAGCAAAGGTTCAAACACAAGACTTAATTTAATGAGTAATGCTTAAGTCATTTTGATCTAAGAGATATCATAGATGTCAAAGTATTTCAATAAGCCAGATTTTTTATTAAAAAATGGAAGAATAGAAATTGCACAGACAAACTTCAGAACAAAGTTATTGATGCCTGTATTAGTCCTTCTTTTTCAAACCAATTAAAAAGGAAAAAGCATCATAATAAAATACAACTTCTTGGATCTCCTCGTAAGAAATAGCTACAAAAATGCAAGGCTATTGTCATGTTTCAAGTGATGGGTAACAGACAAAGACACAGATATCCTTCGCACTGTTTTGAGTTCAGCAATGATTTATCTTGCTAGATGTGTACAAAAATTGGAAGATAAAGATGGATCTTAGGAAGTTGTCATGTTATGATTTACTTATTTGCAATTTCTCTTGTTTTGGGGGCACAACCTGAAAGAAAAGGATATAATGAGGCCTGAAACTTTGTGAAAACTTTTTCTCAGTTTGGATCATATTAGGTGCATTTACCAAATCTTATAGAAATTGTAGAGTGCATGTCTCATGCCTCTATCCCTAAAGGAGCCACAAGAGCCAGGAATCAGCCAGTAAATCAACAGAAAATAATTGTCAACAGAAATGGAGCTCACTCCACATAGTTCCTGTACAATGTCACCTCTTTAGGTCCATGCATGATGAAAATGATCAAGAACAAATCTGAAGATGGTGCTAGAAGGATGAGTGTACTAGGGTGGCAGATATAAGAAGTTATTTCCAGAACACTGCTGCCAGAAACAATTGAACAATCAGAAGGTGGTTAGATGATGAGAACCAAAACCATTTCATGGTACTAAGAGGCTGGAGTTCACCAAGGTGTGGAGGCTATGATTCTGTCGTAAGGAAGAGGAGGAAAAAAAGGGAGACATAACAAAAAGGAAAATAGTGAAACGTATCATCCCAGTAGAGTTACAGTTATAGTCAAAATATACGATTGATAAGCTTGCCTGTTTGGGGCAACACATCTATGAAACGATATTTTTTTCATAACAAGGCAATGAACTGGATTTCTTAACTGTAATAACAAGTATTATTTTTTTTTTATCTAAGAAATCCAATATCCAGTAAATATGTGAAGAAAAATACTCTTCCTACTGACTGGAAAGGTGCTGTCATTCAGAATACAGCTGTCAGGACTGAGCTATCATTCAGCCAAGCCTATAATGGAACATTTTTTGGTGAGGACACCTTTTTCTGCATTTATAAGAGGACAGAAGAGACTCTGCTTAAGTTTAGGAACATAACTGCTTACCTAGTTCTCATTTCCATGAATTACTTCTCCAATAGACCATTTTTACACAGCAAAATGTGTTTTGTAAGTTTCTAGGAAAAGTTTTGCTTGTTTCAAAAGAAATACTGTCCCTTCAAAATACAGTGTTCTTTAAAAATAATAATAATAACATCAAACCATTATAGAAACTCCGGACAACAACAACTCCAAAGCTTCATTGCAATCCTTAAAAAAATCTCTTGCTTTCACTGGAAATAATACATCAGAGTAGGGCATCCGCAGGCAAATCTTCACAGATGGATATCTTATTGGCTGTATCCTCGACAAAAAGCAACACCTGCTCACCATCTCCTTTACATCATCAGCAGAAGAAATCAGTTTTAGCAGATGATGCTTCTGTGGGTCTTGGGATATGCCAGTAAAACTTCTCAACATCTAGCATTTTGACCTTGCTTGGTGAGCAGTCTTGTGTTTCCCTGGGGCAATCCATTTGACTGGTATTTGATTTCACTAAAAGCAGCTGCTCACTGCTAGCAGGGAACAGGCTACTACAGGTAGCATAAAACATGTCAATTGACAGTATTGTCAGATTAAATGTTCATGATATTTTCCATGTGTTTCATTTTTTCCTACTGACAGCACTTTGTTGCAAGAGCAGCCTAACTCAATCTGTGTGTATTAGCTATACTGAAAAATGTAGGTATCTGATAGATGTAAAATGCAGGTGGCCAGAGCAGAGGTTAAAACAAGCACACGATGAGCAGCTACTGTTTAAGCTCACTTTTTTGGTCTTTGTGCAGTTCAGCACAGCAATTTCTAACGTTGCTTTGGTTAGGTTAAAACTTTCATTTCAAGAAAGTTCATTCTGAATACTGACATTTCACACTTCATTGATAGGATGTAAATTCTAGAACTAGTTTAAATTTTCATAGATTATTGAAATTTGCATCATTTATAGTGGCTATTAATTTCCGCACTTTAAAGAATTAGAATTTAAGGAATTAGTTGGTCTTTAAGGTCCTTTCCAGTCCAAAACATTCTGTGATTCTGAGATTCTATGTTCTATGTTTTTTTATGGGACACTTTTCTGTGAAGGCAAAATTTTGCTGAAAAGTGCTTGTGAATGTACCACAGCAGTCTGTTTCCAGATGGGACACTGCATCCTAAGAAAAATCTCAAGAGCTGTTTTGATTGTTTGGACCAGAGCTCTCATTAGCACAAAATATATGAAAAACACTAGTATGGAATATGTGAAGATTTATACGTTAACATATTTTAGAAACACACTTAACAGCTTTTTGCCTAGCAGAACACCATCCCTTTCTGTAAGTATTAATGGCTACCTTTGTGAAAATGATGGTGCAGATAGGATGGTAGATTACACTAACTGCCTCCCAAACAAATACCAGTCACATTTCATTGCCCATTGAGGAATTTCAGTCTCATTGGATAAACACAACTATTTATGATCTAACAAATCCAAAACAGAAATGCATCAGCTACCATGTCTTCTTTTCCTGGAGAGGAAAGTCTTCTGAGAACAGAGCAACTAAAGAGAACATGCTTATAGTCTTGTCAGTAGAAAGCCATTTAATCTCTCTGTGATCCCCCCATGTGTAAAATCAGAGTGATAGTTTATTTCACAGAAGGGCAATGAAAATGAACCTAAAGAGCATTCAGATGGTGACAAGCACTACAGAGGCTTTTAGTTGTGTTCACATGAACTAATTACACTAATTACAGGGTGACATGCCATCATCCTGGCTATTTATCCTTTTTCATTGTGGTTGTGCAATCTCTTGTATCAACTTGAAATATTCTATGATTCTATGATCTGACACAATTTCAGTGTTTTTTGGTGGTGGTGGTGGTGATGGTTGGTTGGATTTTTTTTAATGCTGAACGGCATATTCACTTAGCCAATGAAGATCATAGTCTCTTATAGCCTTATAGCACTGAGTGCTGCCAATTTTTATTGACCCTTAACTCATGGGGGTTGTTCAGCATCTGCTAAGGCTGGGTCTGAAGGAATTAGAGTTAATTGCTGCAGTTTTTCTTGATAAGATTATTTTCAGTAGAGGAAGCAAACACTGACAGGCCGGCACCACCCATTTGACTAAATATGATCAAAGATGACATTTCTTCTCTCAAAGGAACAAACCAATAGAGCAAAATTGAAGCTACACTGCTGTATTATAGCTGAGAGGGATTAGCCTCTTCTCAAGACCCTGCCTTAAAACAGGACTAATTGATTTTCTGTTCTATCTGACCTGCACAATTATTGCATTATTTTAACACGAAGCTAAAAAAAAAAAAAAAAAAAAGCCAAATAGGATGGCAGAATGGAAGCTTCCCCCAAGTATTACTTGTATTATTAATATTATTATTTAATCTAACTGATTTAGAAGACTGTCCTCTGAGACTTTATCCTCTGTCCAACAGACTGCTACCAGGCTGTTACTGCACACATCCTTTAGAACATAAAAAGCAGCTGCCATTCTTGGCCTTCAGACAAAATATTGCAGGCACCACCCACTGGATGTCAATTAAGCCCCTAATGTCTGCAAATTGATTTTCATTTTTTTTTGTCACATCTTGCTTTTAGTGTTGAAATGTACAAAAAGGTACTCTAAACATAGTTTTAATTCTTCTAGATTAGGTTTTGGATGTTGCAAGCTGTGAAAGGATGTTTTGGATGCTGCAAGATGTGAAGCTCATCTAAACCCTTGCAAGAAGGAATGAGCACAAATCTGTGGTCACTGATTTTTATCTCTTTTTTTTTTATTATTATTTCTCTGCCTGAATGCAGAGATTTATCTACAGTGTAGCTGAAAAGGGGAAAACCTCTTGAACTATAACTCCAGCAACTCCCAGGAAAAGCTGTTTTATTGGAAAATATTCTCGAATTGACTCCATGCCAGTGAATGTTTTGCTGGGCCCAAGGTTAAAGGTGCTGCTGTCCTAGAAGGAGATGAGGAAAGGAACCACATAGGGAGGATACATGAGATCTGTTGGGCCCCAGGAGAGATGAAGTGAGCAAGGCAGGAATTAACTCAGGAAGAGAAACCTACTGTTTTGTTTGTTTGGGTTTTGGTGTTTTGCTTGTTTGTTTCTTTGTATGTTTGTTTAACAAAAGATAAAGGCTTACAATTATACAGAAACCTGTAATCCCATGCTGCCAGTGTTGTGTACTTTAGTGTGAAGTATGCTTGATGGATTCTTGTGATGAAGGCAGAAAACGGAATGGGCCCCATGAATCCAGTCACGACATTGCTGGGGACAGAACTATTGCAAAGGATATTTAGGGGAGGAACCAAAGACTGGCAAAAGGATGGAATTAGATGATTTGGGGAGGAAAAAGTGTGGGAAAATAATGGCAACATGGGATAAATAAATGGCCAGTCAAACGGGGATATGCTTGGTGAATATGCTGGTTGGTACACTGGTCTGGCCACGCCCTCCACCCGATCAGCACAGTCTGTCCGGTTTTCTTGCTCAACTCCATTTCTAGCTTTTCTCCTGAGTGAGAAGCACCTGTTCTGTGTGCTTGTGTGTCTATGGGGTCTGGGTGCCACCAGCTGGGCTAGGGTAAAGGGCAAGAGCCCAGGCACGTGGGTGCCTGTGGCTGCAGAGACACGGTGAGTAAAACCATGTGCCAGCAACTGGAGTGACACCGCTGTCAGAGGCTCCTGAGCCTACTGTGCCTACAAGGGGAGTGTTTGGGTGTGTGAGCAGGTGTGTAAGTGCTAGTGATGATCAAGCCAGATATGCCAGAATGGAGGTGACATGCCCGGAGACACGGGGAGAGAGTGGGTATCTAAGGGCAAGACAACAGGACAAGGTGGCTGCTGAGCAGCAAGGAACAAAGGTCCCATCAGCCCAAGACCCAACACAAGAGTAACAAGGATGCTGTGAAAGGCTGAAGCTCCCCCAGAAAAGGGCATTAATGAGCCATCCAGAAAGGCAGAGTGCCCTGGAGTGCAGGAGCCAGCAGACTGGGCAGGGATACCAAGTAGCCTGTCCTGGGCTGGCTGTATTTGGCTTATGTGGCAGAGTTTTGATAATGGGGTGTGACGCCCTATTAAATGACAGCCAGTTCCAGCCAGCTCAAAAAGGAACCCACTGCTGGCCAAAGCTGAGCCAATGAGCAATGGTGCTGGTTGTGCTTCTGTGACAGCACGTGTAAGAAAGGGAAAAAATGCTGCACAACAACCGGTGGAAGAGAGGAGAGAAAAAACAGAGAGAAGCAGCCCTGGAGACCCCAAGGTCAGCGCAGAAGGAGGGCAGGAGGTTCTCCAGGTGCCAGAGCAGCAGTTCCCCTGCCGCATGTGGAGAGGCCCCTGGTGGACCAGGCTGTCCCCCTGCAGCCCAAGGGTACATGGCAGGGTAGATCTCCACACTGCAGCCCATGGAGGAAACCGCAATGGAGCAGGAAGATCTGGCATAAAGGAGGTTGTGGCCTACAGAGGCTGCATCTCTGGACAGAGATGATGAACCCAACTCACTCAGCAAGCTCTGCCTCCATTCTACTCGTTGGGGTCCTCAGGGAGTGCACTGCATGCCTTGCTTCCTCCTGGCATGGTGATATGGCTCACTGTTCTGTCCCCACACTCTTGCGCTTGAGCCTTCACCTCAGCTCCCCACACAGCAGCCACCATGATGGGAACTTTGCCTGCTGTGCACAACAACAACATCTAACCCCAGTGACACTGACTGTGACAGCCACATTCCCTATGGCACTGGTACCCTACCACAGCCAGGACAGCTGACACGCTCTGACACCACCTAAGCACGCCTACTGGAGCATCCACACTGCACCAGTGCTACACGCACAAAACTACACACACAACGACTGGCAGCAACACCTGAGCATGCAAGTGCCCACGTCCTGAATTGGCCCTTACCCAAAAACCAGAGCCACAAGTCCAACAAAGCATGTTTATTGCCCACTCCATGGAAGCTTCACTTTGTCAGCATCAACACCAGCAGGGGCAAGTCCAGGGGCCCAGCAACACCTCCAGAATGTCCTTATTCTCCCAGTGAAGCTGCAGCCTGTAGGGAGGGGGAGCACATGTAAGGGGGGCACAGTCTGACTTCTGCACACAAAGTCTGGCTCTGGGAGGTGCACTCAGGCTCCAAGGGGCAGGATCTCACCAGAGAAAGGCTTCTACTCTGCTGCTGGCACCTCCTGCAGCCTGCAAAAGACTATAGCCATCAGCAATGTCCCCCACTCTTGCATGGCCTCACACAATGCTTCAGACTCCTTCAACCCCTCTCCTGGCTGAATGGCTCTACCCACTCACCTATCACCCTTCCAGTGGCGGACCAACTTTGTCTGTTCCATGGCGCTGGTCACCGTCCTGGTTGCTGCTTAGGTGCTCTGCACAAGTTTGCTCTGGAATGACCTGGCAGAGGAAACGAAAGTGGGACACAAGTTTAGAGCCTGCTAGGACCAGTCCTTGCTGGCCAGAGGTCCCCCAGTGTCAGACCTCACCTCTGGGGTGCTGGCAGCAGGCGAGGTCTCGTCAATTTCTGCAGATGGTGATGCTTTGTCCATGGGCAGGACAATGCCAGTTGTCATGTCCTCCTCTTCTACTTCTGACGTAGAGGAGGCCTCCTCTGTAGGCATGGCCCCCTCTGAGCGTGTGTTGAGGAGACTAGGCGCCCTGGGCATGTGGAGCATGTGCGCCAGCAGAGCCCAGCAGAGGAAGAGGCCCTCAGAACCAGGGCCAGGACTCAACTGAAGATATATCCTGTGGCCTGTGTGGAAACAGAGCCGCAGACGTTCCTCGGAGAAATCCTGCACAGCCAGATTTATACACCACAGTGGAAGCAGCCTGGAGGAAAATCTAGTTACTGGGGTACTCCCAGTGGTGGGCCCCCCAGTGTCAGGGTACATACTACGTTGGCAGACACACCACCTCTTGGGCTGTCCCACATCACGGAAGGGAGTGTAGGGAAGGTCGACTACAGGGACAGGTGGTACCTGGCGAGCTCCCGTCCCTCAGCTGGAGGGGCCGCAGTGACAGCAAGTAGCAAGGTGTCCCCAGTAGCACCTGCAAGGAGCCCCCAAAAAGCACCTGCCGGGAGCTTACAGGACAGAAATGCTCACTTCTCTTTGAGCTCTTTGGCATAATGCTTGATGCCTCAGGCTGTCCTACTAACTAAAACAAGGTTCTCTAATCATCTCAAATTATAAAGAGTGCCACAGACGATTCAGAGGAATTTATTCTTTTGTTTTAGTCAAGTGGACACTGAGCTATAACATTCAGAAAATGTTTATCCTTCTTCTCTTGTTGCCATAGTTAATTCTACACTGTAAGAAAGCACCAAGGACAGGGAGGGTTCTCAGATTTCTTGATGCTTTCAAAGAGTTTGTAGGGCTTCCTAAAAGACCTCAGGAAAAAATTGTGGACAATCAGCTGGACAAATGATGTAGAGCTCCCTAATTCATGATTGGAGAAGAATGCGGGTTACAGGAGTGAGCCCAACAGGAGGCCTGCAAGGCCAGCCACACCTAGCCCACAGACTTGCACCTTCTTCAGGTAAATCTCCAGGGAGCAGTGTGGGACACAGTTCCGTGCAGGGAGCAGGACAGGCCTGGAGGCAGTGCAGAGGGTTTGGAGAAGACAAACCCCAAATCTGAATGATGCTGTGGATGTGCTGGATAGTAATTGTATCGGTAAAAGTAGTTGTATTACTACTGTGTATTTATTACTAACACTAAACTAAAGAGACATTTCAGTGGCACACAGGCAAGAGGCGGAATGAACTGAGTCATTAGCTGAACTGAGCAGGGGTCATACCCTCCAAAGCACCCTAGAGAGGGGGAAGTGTCACAAGTAGAGCTGTAACAGAACTTAAGCTGTAAATTTCCCTGTTGAAAATTAAACAGTGGTGACAGAGTTAAAGACTACACAAGGTTGTTCATAGGGGACAAATCTAAACCTTTTAATAGCAGCATTAATTCCAAGGTTATGGCTATACATGTATTTTCTAACTTTGGATTTTAACAGTAGAGAAATGCAAACACACATCACACATTCAAATTTGGTTTGTTCTTTGTTTCCTTATTTATGTGGTATCACTAATTATAACCTGTTAAGTTGATTTGCATGAAGTAATCCCAGTTACAGTGAAGTGCTAAACCACTTAACAGTCTGTTCAGACAAAGAAAAAACACTTTTCATGTGTCAATTACCAACCATGGGATTATTCTTTGTTCTAGCACAGCTGCAATTTAAAGAGAAAACTGCATGCTACACCAATAGCTTCCTACAGAATACAAAGGACAAAAAGGACTTCTGATTGATTGTTCTATTTCCTCCTCAATAAATTATGAAAATATTTTCCAAAAAGGAATCCAAAATAATGTGTTGTACAACATATGTTCAACCTATAAACACTAAAAATATCTGTAGCAGAATACAAAACAGTATTAATACAGTAGGAGTTTTATTTATATCATCGGTATAGGATATAAAACTTTTTACATATACCCTTTAGTCTCTTCTTTCAGAAGGTTCAAACTTCCAAACAGCAATTTCCCTGAAGGTATAAATTTTAATAGAACCTTCAAATGCTGACAACTAATCAACCATGTACTTAGGAAACCCACTGTACAACTGCAGAGTAAATTAATATGTGTAAAAATAAAAATAACTTAAGAGTGAAACTGATTATCTACAGTCTTTCAAACTGTATCATTTATCATTTACTGTTCTCTCTCTCTTAGTATAAATTACTTTCATGGCTCAGAATAGGCAGGGAATAGCCTGCAATTTAGTATTCTGCTCAGGTCTGATCCTCCAAAGCTAAGGGGAAGCTGAAGAAACGTCTTGATACTGACACATGTTTAGATCTGGCTTCCTCACCCACCTAAGTAGCTAAAGGATTACTGATGTGCAGACCATACTCACTTTAGCAAAGGCCTTTGATGCATTTTAATCTATTCAGGCAACTCAGTGGTTGATATTTTGCTGTACTCAGTCACTATCATATTCTTCTATTTTTAACTCATCTTCCTCCATAGCTGCTTGGGCTGCAACAGGCTGAGGCTGACTGCAAGGTAGTTCACTTCCACTGCACTGGCTAGAAGGAAGAGGGAATCCATCTGAACCATTCTCGTCTGTTCTGTTTTGCTCCATCTGTACATCCATCTCTGTAGCATGCAAACCATCAGGGTCCCCCTCAAAACTAACAAACAGGTCTGGTATTCCAGGATCTTTATCAGTAAGCGTTTCAAGCTTTAACCTGTGAAATAATCATCACAAGATTAAGTTACCACCAAAAAAAAAAAGGACACACAACCCCAACCCCCCCCCCCCCCAAAAAAAAATATTTCCTGCTCTAACACAAGCTGCAGTAAAAAGACCACCTGTGTAGCACCTTCCTGTTCACTGATGCTGAACAGCTTTCACATTTTCTGTCAGTAATACTCTTTACAAGTCAAATTTAATTCAAACTGTACACATCCTTTTTTTACATCACTACTTCCAATATAATGTTTTACTTCTGTACACATCTATCAAGTATAGATATTTATGCCCAAAACTCAACACTATATAACCTGCAAGACCAACAGAAGATAGAAGCTTCTCTCAGGTGAAAAACAGTACTATCTAACCTAAAACTAGAGCTACAGCAAGAGCAAAGTATCAAGTCATGACATTTTGTGTTCTTTCTCCAGCACTGTCTGCTGCTTGACATTTCTTCCTTATGGTGACAGTGTTTTTGGTTTGCTTTCCTCAAGCACACGAACTGCTAACAACTACCTTACTGACAACAGCCCATGATACATCAGACCACTTCCAAACAAGAACCAAGGCCTTTATGACATGAAGCAACTTAACTTGAAACAGGTAACTTAAGACAAGGAGTGGAAAGTATTTCTTTTCACATTTTTTATTTCTTTTACTATTTGGACTTCTCCATCTTTGTAGCATCCCTATCTCAGTATGTTATCAATGTTCCATTATTTTTTTCCCCCATTTTACATGGTATTAATAAACTTTCCCAAAAGTTACTGACAAAAACTCATCCTGACAACAATTTCAATTTATCAAATAACATACAATCTCCCCAATGCCAATTTTCTTACTACGGCAGTATTCCTATCCCACTAACAAATGTGATGGAAAATAATATTCTTATTTCTGTTGAAACATATATTATTGAAGACTACTTTATATAAAGTGGTCTTTAATAAAATAAAGTATTTAACAAAAGTAGTCTTTAATAAAATAAAATAAAGTCTTTAACAAAATAAATGATTTTCAGTTGGGATTTGTGAAGGAAGCAAATACGTACTACTAAAATATTTAAACTTCTTTACACTTCCTTTCCAAAATAGTGAACAAATTAAAAGGATTTCAGTCTTACAAAGTTGTCCCTCAGATAAACTAAATGGTACACACACAACTTATTAATGCAGCTACAAAATGTTTATCACTATTTAGAGGTACGCTGCAGATAACGTTAATGGCATAAGAAAGTCTATGTTTATAATTTCACAAGTTCATCAGTTTGGCTCAGACTAGGAAGAATACAAAAATATCTCCCTTTCTTTTCTGACTAGCAGCCAAAATGGCTTTTAATTCATATGTCCGGGAACAGTGTGGGTTTTGGTAACTTTACTAGGTAGTATTTCACAGTTAAAAAAGTCAGACAACAGTATTACACTGATAAATATGAGATGCTTTGTCAGATGCCCTGACAAACCCTTTTCTCTTGGCTAAAAAAAACACAACACTATTAATAGAGGCCATCACAATTAAAATGTTTTAGTTTTCAGAGGTATCAAGGTCATAGAAATGTAACTAAGTCTCTACTTTTTGAACAATCCCTATGGTTCAGAAGCCCACTAGAGCCATAGTACAGCATATCAAGCTATATTGCCCCATGAGCACTACAGAATCTGTAAACAGGCAACTGTAGCATCACAACTGAAAAAAAGTATTTTTTCAGAATTCTAGCATCTAAGACGGAGGAATTTCAGTAGTTGTAGTTTTATGAAAAAAGATACACATAATAAAGTCAGTGCTGCTATTTAATTTCAGAGTAAGCACTCATTAAGTACTTGTTAGTTCCACAGGCATACAATTGTTTCAAAGGAAATATGAGTAATTTCTTGTATCTTCTTTCTTAAGCCTCTAACAAATGACATAGAATATTCTATCAAAGTTTCAGATTAATGTTTTATGTCATGATAAACAATGGGCAAAGCACACTACACTCATACCAATTGTGTTTTATTCTCAGTTCAATGTTCTCGACAAAACAAAGATTTCATCCAGATCATGCACTGGACAAACATAAGCATGTCTAGCACAGATAAATAGCATTTGATACAATGGAAAAGAAGGCTAGACAAGAATATAAAAGTAAGACTATAGTTAAAATATTGCTACTAACATCATAATATAGATTTGAACTGGAAAAAATTCTAACAGTCAAACTACTAAATGAGCATGCTGCAAGTGAGATAAAATGTCACACTACATATATACACTAAAGATATTTTTGTACAAAACAATTCTCTTCTTAATATGTTGAGGAAGAAAGAAGGTATTTTATTTTCTTAAAGAAAGCAAAAGGCAAGTTTACCTCCCAAAACGTCTTTTCAGGGGTAGCCTCCCAACATCTTGAATAAAAGCAATCTGAGCTGAGAACAAAGAATCACCAGTATCGTATTAAGTACATCATAATGCACATAGAATTAAGCACACTGGAAAGCAAGTAATTCATCATAAGTTCAGTTACATGGTTCTGCATAAATTTGCTCATCAAAACAGTTTATATGGTAGTATGATATACTTTGAATATGTAGTATATTTATATATTGCCTACACAATTATTATGAATGCTAGGGGTATTATAACTCTACAGCACAAATTTACAGCTTAATACATATCCTACAAAATGAATTAATCCGGACGTTATGGCCTTAGTTAAGACATACAGCCTTTTACTAGACATAATTAACATAACATAAGTGATCCACCTGTCTGATCAGTAGTTTTTGGATTAGATATCATACAAAGTAAATTTTTATGCATGTACTATCTGCTCATGGGTTACCTTCGTTACGCACTTTTTTAAAATGCACTGTAAAGTTTGATTTTGGTTACTTCTTTCTGGGAAAAGCTTTTTAGAGCCTTTTAAGTCTGTTGAGGTTACTCAAAAGGTATCAGAAGCAATGAAGATGTAGCTAATGTAGTCTACTTGGTTTCCAAAAGACTTCTAAGTCCCCTATCAGAGGCTTTCAAAAGAAGCCTTACGCCTGAAAGAACAACTTAATTAGTAAAGTCTGATAAATAATTAATGGATGGGAAATGGGCGCCATGGGTATGAATTAATAGTTAACTCCTGAAATGGAGGAAAATTGCCAATACATCTCTGTAGAGATCTGTGCTAGGATCTGGGTTATCCAGTACGCTCTCAAATGTGAAAAAAGAGTTGAAGAGTAAGATTAGCACAATACCTCAGGGCACCGAGTTGAATAGGCTAGTAAGGATGTGGGCACACAGAAGAACTGTGCAAGACCTTGAGACTGCACAACAGTCACATAATGAAATTCAGTGTACACAGACACTCAAAATCTGTGCAGTAAGCAAGAGGGAAGTAGGATTTTTAAGTACTCCAACACAAGGACCAGACTTACACATTTATAAAGCAACGTGTATGTATTGTATATGTCTCACCTATTACAAGACAGACAGCTTGTTTTCATTCTTTCAGTTACAAAAACTTTAAAGACATTCCTGATTTTGTTTCAAAACCTAGCAGGACAGCTTGAATTTTGATTACACACCAGCTCACTAGCTCTGTGTGTGTACCATATGTGGTGGCTTTGGGGTTTTGTTTTTATTTGTTTTGTTGTTGTTGTTATTTTTGCTGAAGTGAGGCAAAAAGGACAGATGGAACTCACATTCTCAGTTACTAAAATTTTTCAGTATGCTTTAACGTTTACAAAAATCTAAGAACAAGTGTAACACTGATCTTACCTTGGTTTCTCATTGGATTTGCTAACATAGCAAGGTAAGGCAATAGCTCCGTCTGAAGACACTCTGGTGGTAAACAGAAGCTTGAAAAGAGAGATTTTGCAGCAAGGCAGTTTTCTTTATACTGTTAGAGTTGAGGAAAAAATTAAAAGTAAAAACTCTGCTAAGCGAAAATTATTATATGTATTCTGTACCAGAAAAAGCAGCAGGATGACTTCCTTCTTGTCTGCTGGATAACTATGCACAAGCTTCTACAGAGCAAGCCCAGAAAAGAGAGAAGCAGTTAGAGTTACCATATACAGATTACAAAAAATAGTGAATTTCTTCATTTTTGTCTTTCACTGGACATTGAAGGTTCCTGAAAGTTTTTATCCTTTGATTATAGTATTCCCCAACCATCCTGGACATTTTTTTTTTCCTCTGTCAGGCACAGCAAGGCAGGTATGCGTTCAAATGTAAGAAGCTGCCAAGAGCTTTGGTATCTCATGAACAAACCATTTCTGATAAACACACATAATACTACAGAAGTAGTTTGTAATATAAGAGTTTAAGGCAATTTAAGCTACTTAAATTAAACTTACTTTTAGGAATATTTAAAAATTTTTCAACATTAACTGTGTTCCCGTAAGGTGGAGGTTAATACTGTCCCAGAGATACAGTAACTCAGACACAGGGAACACTGTTGGAGGTCTCCGGTTTCTTTTTCCACTAATGAAATAATACAAGTAGACCTCTTCAAGCAAGTGATCTTTACAAGTAGCTTATATTAAAATAGGGTATTTGACAAGTTCAGCACCGCATATAAACTTTACATATACTACTTACATCACTTCGAAATGTAAGTGCAATACCTTCCTCAAAACATCAAGTATTTACCTTGTTATTGATAAAGAACCACTGGGGTTTATGCAGCGGCCGGAACCCCATCCCTCCTTGGCAGTGGGCAAAGGCTCGGGATGTGTTTGAATGTATCACACCTCGGGTAGCCACAGATGCACTGTATTCTTCCATCACAAGCCGTGACTAAGAAAGAAACTGGGCATTAGATGAACTCAAGGCCTCTGTACAGTGCATCTCATTTGACTAAAACACGCTCTTTAACTGCAGTGACAAAACATGTTTAGCATGTATTTAGATTATTGCAGAACCTCTGGTCAAAGGAACTGAACAAAAAGCTAGCTCAAGTACTTCAGGGAAAAGACACATAGCCTCTGATACATTTAACACAGTACTGTTCTACTTAAAAACACTGTGTAGTGTAAAATATTCTATTTTATAATATAGTGTATTTAATATACCATATTATATATATATACACACATTATATACACACTGTAGTGTATAAAATATACAATGACCAACTATAAAAAAACACTGACAAATTGCAAAAAAACTGTACACAAATGGCCTGCATCTCTCCTCCATTTGAGGCAGTTTAACAATTCACTGTCGCCTGTATCGTAAGTTTGAAATGATACAGCTTATTTCTTATTAACTTGTACGAAGATTGCCTTCTACTATTTATAAATACTTGGAGAAAAATCTAGCAGCTCAATTTACATATGTATAAAATGACACTTACATTCCAGTTACTACAAAGAACATCAGCGGTGCTCAGGTATTCACTGGCTCTCACAACATCATCTATGTCAGTAAAAAATTCTACATAGTTCTGGTGAAGGTATAAATTAAACATGCTTCCAGACATGTGTGATTTTTCCACAATAACCTATTGGAAGTGAGGGGAACCACAAGAAAAAACTTCAGGTTTTATACAGGATAAAAGGAAATGTATCCCATAGAAGTTATGACACATTTAGATGATTACAGAGCTGGCACACATGACCTACAAAGGGAAGGGATGCCACCCAGCAGGACCTTGACATGCTTGAGTGATGGGGCCCACAGAAACCTTGTAAGGTTCAACAAGGCCAAGTGCAAGGTCCTGCACCTGAGTGAGGGCAATCCCAAACATGAATACAGGCAGGGTGATGAGTTGATTAGGAGCAGCTCTGAGGAAAAAGACTTGATGGTACTGGTGGTTGAAAAACTGAATACGAGCAAGCCAGGTACGCTCACAGCCCAGAAAGCCAACCGTACCCTAGGCTGAACCAACAGCAGCACGGCCAGCAGGCCAAGGGAGGTGATTGTCCCCCTCTGCTCTGCTCTTGTGAAACCCCACCTGCAGTTCTGCATTCAGCTCTGGGGCCCCCAGTCCAGAGGAAGGCCACAAGGATAACCAAGGGGCTGGATCACCTCTCCTACAAAGACAGGCTGAGGGAGTTGGAGTTGTGCAGCCTGGAGAAGAGAAGGCTCCAGAGAGACTTTACAGTGGCCTTCCAGAGCCTAAAGGGGGCTGCAGGAAAGCTGGGAAGAGACTCTTTGTCAGGGAATGTGGGAATAGGACAAGGGGGAATGGTTTTAAACTGAAGGAGGGTACGTTTAGATTAGATGTTAGGATGAAATTCTTCACTCAGAGGGCAGTGAGGCACTGGACCAGGCTGCCCAGAGAAGCCGTGGAAAGAGAAGAGAAGAGAAGCCCCATCCCTGGAGGTGTTCAAGGCCAGGCTGGATGGGGCTTTAGGCAACCTCATCTAGTGGGAGGTGTCCCTGCCCACGACAGAGGGGGTCTTGCTGTCTTCAGCTCTCCAATGAATGACAACAGAAAGGTGAATTCAGACTCCACTAGATCACACACAGCAAAAATGTGACAGAGAAATCATCACAGCCTGCAGCAAGGGAAAGTCCACCCTTCGATGCAAGTCAGAAATTCTCTCACCTTGCTGACTATCATTGGAGATACTCAAAACTAAACAAGACTGAGAACCTGACTGGTCTTTGAAGTTGGCCTCCAAAGGTCCCTTCCAGATTATTCTGCAACTTAGACAGATTGAATATGTATATATTAGGATTAGTGACAAAGCCACTGTGCTTGAGAATTTGTAACAATTACTCAGGTTTATGGTTTGGTTTCCTCCCATATCAAATTGGAATCAAGCAATTAATGCAGATATACCTCAGGCTGAATAAGCAGGGTGTCTCGACGGTATTCTGATAAGTGAGAAGGCAGCTGAAGAACTTCCGACTCTGACAGAGGTTCTCCTAAAAGGAATTTTATAATCCTTAGTCCTCTAGTACTACAAATAACGTTATGTTACTGCATACTATCAAAAAGCTGACAGGAGAAAGAGGCAGGAAAGACAGGCATTTCAGACGTTAAATTCAAACTCAGAAAATCAATGAGATTGAGAGCAAGAACAGAAATGTGCAACTTCATAAACAGTAGTTTTCATGTATAGTGAGCATGATTTTTAAGCAACAGTTGACTTTACCAACATCTAGGTTATACTGTTTTCACTTCCTAGGAAACTATTTATGCCTGCATCAAGAATTAATTACATAGTCATCAGCATGTAATTAGATACACTATGCTTCATATAACACATTTCTCCTAATAATTTTCATATTCGCTCATCTCACCATTTCTGAATTGATTTTGGAACAGATACTGTGAGTTATTACATAAAAGGTGAACAGCCAGCGGCATTATGGATCCTTATTTAGCTGAGTGTAGATAGTATTACAGCATAAGTATCAAATTCTTATGAATTGTATTATTTAAATGTTAAAAAAGGACTGTAGCCATACCCAGGAAGCAGAGCTGAAGTACATTTACGGAGCTTGAGTATAAAAAAATCAGTAAAGTGAAAAGTATTTTGGAGAGGTGGAAAAGGAGATGGGGTAGTAAAAAAAGAAAAAAAAGGATCAGATAAAAAAAGTAGGGAAGTAGGGAGGAAAAGACAGCACAACAATTCAAAACTATACACATCAGTAGGGGAGGCAGCAGCCAAGAGGCTGCAGGGCCGTTTTGTAACCTCTAAGAAAACAGATGAATTCAAAACATAAATGCACAACTGTGTATAATTCTACACAAAAGGAAAATTTCACTTTTGGGCAAAGCAACAAATGTGATAGCTATCTATCTAGCTGTACATGCATGACAGCATATGGACCTAATACAACTAGAGGTATGTATTTTATTACATACATGCAGTAGATTCTTTAATGAAATGTGTTATTTCTCTATTACATAGAGACTGCTGCAATCTCAGTTACCAGAGGCGTTTATTACTATCTTTATACTGTTATATATGAATTAGGGGTCACACCTAAGCCTTACTTTATCAAGTCTAGCTACTAGCAGCTGACATACTCTTCCTTGTCACTAGGAGAAGTAAGTCAAAGTTTTCTTACTTTTGCAGTAAATTATTTTCCCCAGAGCATGGAAAAGAAAGATGGAAGCATCTTTGCCACCAATAGCTTGTATCTCCTGGTCTTCTGAAGGATCACATTTACTTTTCTTTCTTGATTTACACACTGCTGCTGCTCCATGTTTTAGTGTGGAGTTGCCTTCCTTCCCTGACCAAAAATTTTTCTCCAATGAGTAGTCTATCAATAAAAGAAACAATACAACCATGATGAAGTACATGAAGTAAATAAATAAATAAAATCTATGATACAGAAAAAGTTTTACAAATAAGAGAAAGCTAACTAAGAGAAAGCACATTTGTTAGGATGGCAACCTCATCACCTAAACTACCATGATTTATTACACTTTTGCCCCTTAAGCCATAACTAAGATGCCAAGTATTTCTTCAAATAATAAACAGCTGTTCTAAAAGAAAAGCTGGTATTCTTTCTTACTTACCCTAGTTCTGTGTGCCCAACTTATATTTTATTTATAAATAAGAAAATTGTAAGTAATGCAGCTGGAAATAACGTAAATGGTATTTTCATTATATTTTGTGCAATTACCAATTTCTTTTCTATTTGCAGGGTATGTTTAATGCTCTTACTGAAATATATGAAGGCAAAGAAAACCTTTCATTTAGTGATTCTTCCAACAGCCTCCTATTTCCGCAACATCTGAGCTCCATGGAATAAAACCCTTCTTTTACTTTAATCTAATATTCAAAAATTTAAACCCCAAATTTGATTAGCGGCAGATGAAATGTCCTCTGTCAAACTAAAGGAACTTAAAGTAGTCATCTTTCTCTTCTCTCATGATTATCATGGATTCCTTTTACCCATTAATACTACCATAGGGAATATATCATTTGTCTTACACACATAGAGAAATTACATAAATGTAAAACAAATTCTGCATTTTGATGGCACGTGGAGATGAACGTGAAGGTGAGGTCCCTCCAAATTTTCACTGGCTGCTGATCTATTATCTAACTGAAACACCTGAGCAATTAAATAATTTCTATATGACATGAAGACAGCTCTCTTCATCAGTGTTTAAAAGGAAAAATGCAAGAAGGAATGTATGCCTTTATTCTCTCCCAAGTTCTTTTTATAACTCCCATGTTTTTACACTTCCAAGATGAGTTTATTTAAAATTACACAAACCGGTCATTTTTAAGACTATTTAGATTTTCTACAGTATGTATAAAGCATCTTGGCATCCACCAGTGAGCTAGACCAAACTACTCACAGGTACTTCCAACCTACTTTTTATTAATTTAATGGCACTACAATCAAAAATGGTTTTGCTGAGAGGAATTTTTTTTTTGAATAAAACAGTAAAAACTACTACTCAAAAACGTCAGAAGAACTTAGTTTCCATGTTTACAATTGAAACCTAGAAACTTGACTTTCTCCCCAATTACATGTAAAAAACACAGCTAGAAATCCATTTCAATATACTCTAAAACCCAAACCACAAGGACTTGAAACAACATTTAATCTATTCCACATTTTCAACTTGAGAAGTGGAATAGAAAGGAAATGAACAAAACAACATGATCACTACCAGCTTTAAGAAGTACCACAGAAGTCTACTTCCTTATTTCTGGTTTGAACGTAAATGCTGGCATCATCTACAGGTTCTCAGGATAAACTACAAGTACCAGAGACCACATACCAATTTGTTTCCTTCAGTTTTGACTTCCAGCACTTAAAAAAAAGACATGGTCTTTTCCTTCTACACTGGAACATTTAAATAATCTTAAACTAAGTCTGATTTAAGCGCTGTATAGCCACGTATTTTAAAGGCAACTGTAATGCTGAACTTCACAAAGCTATTCTATAATCCTGTCAACTTCATAAAAGGTCATGCTACCTCACAGCTTTTCAACTTATCAACAGCTGTAGGCACTCGAAAGCAAAATCAATCATTTCAGAAATGCCATACATAAATTCAATGGGCTATTTCAGAAATGCTACATGAGCAGAGATGAGGACATAAACAGGTATAAAGAACCAAGCAGTGAAAATACTCCTTTCAAATTAAGTTTGCATCATAAAAGCTTTCATCAGCAAATGCATACTGGTAACAAAGATATCAAGAGAAAGAGAGGTCATTGCATTAAACTATATCAATACACATGTAGCAGATATTTAGAAATGGCATAACACTTAACTTATTTAGCTTTAAAGAAAAAAGTCCTTTTCTTCTTGCTCCAGCGCAGCAAGTTAAAAATGTTTTCACACAGCTCACCTAACAGCTTCAACGGTGAACAGCATACCTTTACAGCAGCAGTGGTCAAAACATCATTCACTTTCATGAAAATCATAGGTATTTACCTTTCATAGAAGAAAACTGAAGACTGTTTATTGCACTTCTTATATCACCTGAACAACCTCTGCAAAGCAGCTCTAGAGATGTTCTGTCAGGAACATAATTCTTATCTCCATTCTACAAGGAAAAGCAACATCCAAAGTAATAACAAAAAGTAGGATAAGGAGTATTTGAGTATTATTATGACTGTGGGTACTCACCTCTGATATAGACCATAAACAGACTGTATCAGGACCCAATTAGAAGCTCAAGCAAAGTAATAGGTCTAATTTTAAAACATTTAACCAATTTAAACATATTGCCACATTTTATACAGCTATACTAGAGAAAACAATGCACAGAGGTCTTTCCAAGCTGTTAGTCAGTACTAGAATACATTGTAATCAAGTAGTCCAGCAATAACACAGGATTCAAGTCAATGACCTCTTCTGGTCTTACTGGAGAAGATGGGATTGTCTTCTACTCTTATTGTTTTATATATATATTTATATTTATATATATATATATATATATATAAAATATTTTCTGTAAAAAGCAGAATTTTCAGAGGCAGATTTGAAAGTTTATACCAAGGATCAAGTGGAACTCAACCGAAAAATAAGATGGCTTTCTCCTTTGTTCCTTGTATTCTGCTCTTTTTTAATAGATTTTTTTCTTTTGTTGGGAGAGGGGAGGGTTGTTACGTGATCAAAGATCAATAAAATAACAATTAAAAATAGCAATAACATATTTCATATATAAAAGCCTGAAATCTTTTGATCCTAGCACTGTGCACAAGTTCAGTTTTGACAACTTACCATACTAGCTTCTGTTGCAGCTATTCGATTAAGAACTTTCATCATATTTGTTGGTGCAATAGGCTTGAAACTATTAAAAGTCATTAAAAAAAATCAATTAGTTCCTCACTTCTCATTTATTTTGATGACGTTTTAAAGAGATAAAAGATCTTACCTGATAATTGAAATACACAACTCCTCCAGAATTTCTTTTGGAAATAGTAACCTCTGGTTGCTGTCTCCACTGAAGTTATCTGAGATTATAAATATAAGGGGACACCTACTTGTACGAACGAATGTCCTAAATTGAAAAACAAGCAGGTGAAACAGGAATCAAACTCCACTTAACACAAGCGGCTAAGGCTAACTATTAAAAGTTCGTTTATAACTAACCTGAGAATTTCATGTAGACTGCTAGGGTCTCGATAGAATTGGTTTGGTATGTCCTATTCAAAACAAATGAACTGCTGTCATTACATTCAAATGTAAATATTCTCTCCCTCAGACTGACTGTAACGCCACACTACACTGCTACACATTTTGTCCTCCTAGTTACCTTGCTTTCAACTAAATCTGAATGCAGCTGGCACTGAAAATAATCAGAAAGAAAAAGAGAAAGAAATACTAGGCTTTTTTTTTTCCCTTATGGAAAAGAATTATCTAAAAGAAGAATTTTTTTTCTATCCTTGTTTCCCAAGAAACAGCCATGGATGACTACATTATGTACTAGACAGTTTTATCCAAACATAACAGAAATGCTCAGGGCAGCACCACCACTGAAGGAGGCAGGATATACTTACTACTCAAGATAGGAGAGAATCTAGACCATGAGCTGACTTTATGAAGAGCAATCACAGGAAACCATGCTTCCTAATTTATACAATACACACATTACTAAGTGAGAGCTCTCATCTATTCTTTTTCTTAGAAGTTTACAGGCAACTTCATCATTGTACTTTATAAAATTCTTCCGTAAGAAAACAATGAAGTTTTAAAAGGACATACTAGTAAAACACATTCCTGAGTAAGTGTAACAAAGCCTTCTCCCAGACCTCCAGTTATGGCTTACAAGAATGTTAAATTACAAACGCCTTAAGTTGTACTAATTCTCAAGTTCTTCCACACTATCTTGCATCCTCAACAAACAAGAAAAGTGGTAATTTTTCCATCTACCTGTTTATACACATACACATTTCTAGAAAGCAAATCATACAGAAGCACAGATGGGATTTTTCAATATGGCTTCACAATCTACTTTTTAATAATCTATTGCCGATTTCTGTATATGAACTAGTGTCCAACTTCTGCCTGGCAGTTAGCTTATATGGTTTAAGTATGGGTAGATTTTGATTCTAGCCAGCTGTCAAGACTCAAAAAGTAATAACTCATCTGCAGAAAAGTAGTCAAACTTGTGGCAACACCAATTCACCAGCAGCAACTAGTTAGCATGTCAAGATTATCATGAAAGTTTTCACTTACTTCAATGAGAATAAGCTTTTTATCATTTCCTGAGGACTCCCCAAGCATCTGAAGTTTGTTATACTTATTTGCTCTTAATAGAAAATCTTGAAGAAGAGCTGCTTGGGCCTGACTCGGAAACGTATGAAAATTTGAGACTGAAAAAAAAAAAATAATTAAAAATATGTATTCTATATTATACCAAGTAAAATACAAATAACCACAAGAAGTAATTCCCACGCATGCTACTTTTTGATAAAAGCCATTGAACACCAGCAGCCAAGCCCTTTGGCAAACATAACTGAAATAGAAAACTATTTTTACAGAGTAGAATTGAGCTGAGGACCCAGACAAAGACACATGCTTATTTAACTAGTTCAGATGATATCCAGGATATTACACAGCTCTCTGTGTGAACTGTAAACTATTTTGGAGTAAACACTGTAAAAAAAACTAAATCCCTTCTCAAATAAAAGTAAGATTCTTATTAAACTCTAAGGATCTGACTTATATAGACTTTGTATTTTTTATTCTTTTGCCTCTGTCACATACGAAGTCAGATCAGACTACAAAAATCACGGAAGTATAAGGAAAGAAAAGAAAAAAAATCAAAATACTTACTGTGGCCAAATATACTTCTTAAATCTTCTTTTGTAAAGTCTAATGATATTGGATTGGTCCATTCTTGCACCTGAATGTCAAGATCTTTTGCTAATATTTGTATAGTTGCTGTCTTTCCACACCCAGGAGGACCAGTTAACAGTAAAACAGAGCCACCCTGTCAAAGAAAGAAAATAATACTCAACATTACAAATAAAGACCAAAGCTTGGCTGAAAAAGAGTTCTTCTACATTTTCTACAGTACTGATTCTCTTTTACAAATGAAAACATAGGTAAGTATTTTGTCTTACTGATTTACCCGTTGACTACTTTGAAACAGCTGGAACAGAACTTGGGAAGGCATGCTGGCATGCTCCCAGGTTTTTCAAAGGAATCTGCTTGATTAACTGCACACCAACATAATACATACAGGAGAATCAGGTTTGAAAAGCACTATTCGGGACTACTAAATGACACATCAGTATAAGAATGACTCTTATCAATCAAGAAATTAAAAATACCCTCTTACTTCAAGTCACTGTAACTGGAAATTTGCCGTGCTATTTAAAATTAGTCTCTTGGATATAAAACACAGTTGTAAGCACAAACCAAACAGGTATGAACTGACTGGATGCTAGAAAATAATGCAGCTGAAAAAAAAAAAAAATAGAATTCATCTCTGCTTCCCTTAGCAGCGTAAGACCTAAACTAATGTAAAAGCTCTAACCTATGTTCTTAAGAGATTTCTTATAGAGCGATATAACCACTATCTAAAAGTAGAATCATAGAATATCCCGAGTTGGAAGGGACCCATAAGGATCATCAAGTCCAACTCCTGGCACCGCACAGGTCTGCCCAAAAGTTTAGACCATGTGACTAAGTGCACAGTCCAATCTCTTCTTAAATTCAGACAGGCTTGGTGCAGTGACTACTTCACTGGGGAGCCTGTTCCAGTGTGCAACCGCCCTCTCGGTGAAGAGCCTCTTCCTGATGTCCAGCCTAAACTACCCCTGCCTCAGCTTCACACCGTTCCTGCGAGTCCTATCACTGGTGATAATGGAGAATAGGTCACCTGCCTCTCCACTCCCCCTCGCGAGGAAGTTGTAGACTGTAAAAAAAAGTGAAGAGTTTGTTGTGGTTTGTTTTGTACTTTTTTTCCCCTGAAATTAAAAGAACATTGAGTCCAGCTTGTTTAGACAGTTTGGCACTTCTAGCTGTTAATTTGTAGCAAAATTACCTGCTTTGGTGGCCTCTGAAATGCATGTGTTTTTAACCAGGTTTCAACTTCTTCAATTTTCTTCTTTTGCACAGCAAGGTCATTCTGAAACAAGATGAAAGCATATGAAACGCATATATATGCGCATCTTGTCTTCTACAACTTTTAACGATGGGGTTCAAGAACAGAATACATATAGACTAAAACAATAACGTATATATTCCAGTTACATATATTTATGCTATTTTAGAAGTAACAGAAAGATGATCATTGGAGCTTCTTTCCTCAAACAACCAATTTTCCATGGCCAGCAGTACGGAAATAATGAATAATTTATTATTCCTAAAGTAATAACGCTATACTCCTTCATGGTAGTATGCTTTATAGCTATTGCTAGAGCTGATACTTTTTAGGCCTTACTGACTCTAAAACTACATATATTTGGGGGATTTCTGCAGATTTTGTGGAACTTACTCGCGTTCTAGTCTTCCTCTCCAGAGATGAACTATTAAAAATTTCAACATAAAATACAAGTACTACACTTAGTTTTCTATCCTTCCTCTAGCTGTGTATTTTTCTAGTACTTGTGGCTGACAAATTTGGCTAAAATTTGACAACATATTCGAAAGTTTAGGAGTCAATGGACAAGAAACAACATCTTATCAGCACATTTGTATCCCCAGGAGGCCTGCTAAGAAACGCACCTTCTACAGATAAGTAGTTCATTAAAACCTTCAATACAGACAGTAGATAAATCAAAACAGTATTTTACTGCCCTAATAAAATACAACATATTTAGGACCCAACCAAGTTGGATTAGAAAGACGAGCATGATACGTTACAGTGTAACATTACTATTATTTTAGTACTTAAAATAGCTCTCACACCTGAGTTTCAGGTTTGTATTTATCTACCCATGGCTCATCTTGAGATTGGCTCTGATTTTGTCTGCACTTGTTGCAAGGCAGACCTACTGAAGATGACTTTGTTCTTTTTTTGGGTAGAACTCTGCTTTTGCTACATCCCGGCACAGAAGACAGGTCTTTGTTCTGCTGACAGTTTCTTCCAGAGTTGCTTCTAGGCAGCTTTGCAGAAACTGTGCTAGAAGAAACAGATGTGTTTCCAAAGAAGTCATCGAATGAATCTGCCAACCAACCTTTTACCTGGTAAAATAAAAAATAAAAAAGTTATTATTGTAACATTGTCTTCCTTTCTTTAATTGGGCACAACTGTCTCCAGAAAATTTGAGATTTCTACCAGGTGTCTATAAAAAAATACCTTGTACATGCAAAAGAATTTCATTAACATTGAGAGGATATTTAAAATGCCAGCTACCAACAAACGCTGGCACTTACTCTGCTTGGACTATATCAATTGCAAGCTTCTTAAGGGTCAAAGAATAAAGTTAATATTTACACCTTGTGCCAGAGGATTTTGCAGCAAACTGGTAAACCAGAACAAGCTGAAATCTCTGCTAAAACACATTTAAATAAAGAAGTAAAGTTAAAACAGAAGTAAGAGTGAAAAGGCAGCATAAGCTTATCCATAGTCTTCACATTAAGATCAAGTTTGTGTCACCTCTTTTCCATTTTAGAGACTTTTTTCCCCCACTTACATTTACAAGGCAGCTTTTCTTCTTTAAAAGCTAGAAGCATGCAACAGAGAAAAGTGAGGTGAAGAGCATGATAAAATCAAGTGTTAGTGTTTATCTTCAACATGATGACATACGGATTGATCTCGAGTCAGCAGCTGTGACATGCATCACGAATCTGACAGTGACACGTAAAGAAACCACTATTAGCAGTTTATTTTTTACGACGTTTATTTTTGCACTTGAGAAATACCCTGTGAGACCGGTGCACAAGGTTGCACGCGCTGAGCTACTTCTCAGAGCACCTGTGGCTGCAGAGTAACACAGCAAAGGGCCCCACACACAGTTTGCTGCTGTTAATCGCAGGACAAGCTCTCAGAGTACGATTTTTTATGAGTTAAGGTGACTTCCCCGAAAAAGCTAAGCGCAGATACACAAATACACGCTTATGACCTCTCCCAAAAGCTCTCTGAAAATTAAGAAATTAACGGGAGCCTCTCAACGCCTGCAAAAAAACCGCCTGGAACCGCAAGCGAGAGCCACCCCACGCCCACCGGGCCCCGAGTGAGCCACCAGGGAAGGAAGCTTCATGGCCGCTCGGGTCCCCCCTTCCCCCAGACCGATCCCTACCTCCGGCTGCCGCCCCGCGGAGCTCCGGGACATCGCGGCCGGGAGCGGGGCCGCGAGCGGGTGCGGGCGCCTCACAGCGCCGCCGGGCCTCGCTGGGTCCTTCCTCGGCGCCGTCCCTTAGCTGCCCGCCGCAGCGCCTTGCCCCGCTCGGGCTGTGCGAGGCGGGACGAGCGGCAGGCCCCGCGCAGCGTGTCTCCCGGGCGACGGGGCGATGCGGCGGCCCAACCTGCTGCTCACCGGTGCGGGGACGGGGGGGGACGGGAGGGGACGGCGGCTGGGCCGGGAGGGGACGGGGAGCCCCTTCCCCGCCGTGCCGCGCGCCTGCTTTTCCTGCCCGTGCCCCTTTCTGCACCCTTCTGCCGTACAGACCCGCTCCCTCTTCTCGTTTCCTGTCAGAAAGGTCTCTGTGGAGGGTGCCTGGCTCTTACTCTTTCACGTGGGCCTTTTTATGCAGGTACGCCGGGCGTTGGTAAAAGCACACTCGGGAAGGAGCTTGCGTCGAGGACTGGGCTGACCTACATCAACGTGGGTGACTTGGCCAAAGAAGGTAGGCCGTGTTAGCGAGGTCGTGCACCAGAAGGCTCAAAACGCCTTTCCTTTCTATAACCTTACACTTCTAAAGTGTTTATTATACAGTAAAAAATGCAACAGATTTGCCTTAGTGGAAGTAGTTTTGCTGGGATGTGTTAAGAAAACCACTCGTGTAACAGTAATTTATTAATCAATGCAATGCAAGTGACAAACGTCTCTTTATAGGAATTTGTAGAGGTTGGACTAGGTGATCTTGGAGGTCTCTTCCAACCTAGGTGATTCTGTGATTCCGCAAGTGAAGCACTCCATGCTCTGTATAGTATTTTAGTCTGTACAATATTTTGTTTACAGCCTCCCAAAACAAATGTAACTATATTTTTAATAACTCCTGCTATTTCACTAACTTGCATGAATTATTTTTTGCTGCAGGAGAACTATATGAAGGTTTTGATGAGGAGTATGAATGTCCAATTTTGGATGAAGACAGGGTAAGTTCAACTTCAAAACCTAGATTTTTGCATTTGTTTTGATCATTCCTGTGATGTCACGTAAGCTTGCCTGTCTGTTTTTTTTTTGCAGGTAATCGATGAGCTAGAAGACAAGATGCACGAGGGTGGAGTTATTGTTGATTACCACGGCTGTGATTTTTTCCCCGAACAATGGTTTCATATCGTATTTGTACTTCGCACAGACAATTCGTTTCTATATGACAGGCTGGAAAGCAGGTATGTCAGACAATGAATAAGTAAATTGCTGTTGTGTGACTTCTTCACAGACTTTAATGTGATATAAATTACTGATTCTGCACAATATATTTTGTAATTCTCTTTATATCTGAGGCTTAGCTCTTGGTGCTGTTCTTGTTTTTTAGGGGTTACAAAGGGAAGAAGCTACAGGACAACATTCAGTGTGAAATTTTTCAGACTCTTTATGAGGAAGCTGTGTTGTCATATCGGGAGGAAATCGTGCACCAGTTACCCAGCAACACTCCAGAAGACCTAGAGAGAAATTTGGATCAGATTATGCAATGGATTGAGCAATGGATGAAGGACAACAACTGACATTTGGTGAAAAAGTAACTTTGCTGGTCTCTTCCTGGGAGGTTTAATAAATGACATTTTTTAACTCTTGTATGGTTAATTAAAATTAATTTAATTGTAGTTTGACATGGTTGGAAACTAGAAAAAGCTTCCAAATAGCCAAGCTGTAAGGCTTTGGAACAGTCTGTGAAGCCGTGTGGGAGAGGCACACAGAACTGAGACCAGAGTAAAAATTGAGCAGCGAATGTAAAGAGGATAACGACGCAGTTGCCTTTAGTAGCAGGAACAAACTTGAAACCTAGCCTTTTTTTTTTCCCCCCACTAAGAAAACTGTAAAATCCTTAAAATTAAGGAGCATTCAATTTCAAAAGGGTAGATCAGTCAGTGTCCTGAACAGCAGTCAGTTTCTGAATTGCCAGACTTCAAATTGCTAAGCTCCACTATATATACTTGACTATGTGCAGGCTAATGTAGGGTGAGGGGTGATAGATTTTAAGGACAGTGCTTCATTTTTTGAGGGAAGAGATGTGACCTTGCTAAAAGAGCTGTGTATAAATGGAATTATTCATGGTGTAAGGAAACGTTGGCTGTCCCTGCAGTAGCATAGAATAGCAAGCTGCAAGCTTGCTTTTTCCTTTTTGTCTCAGCATTCTCTGTTGCCTATCCCAATCATAGAACGTATTCATGGGTTGAAGTCTATGAAGAAAGTGTATCAGTTGGTAGGACAGCTAGGATGCAGGAATCCAAAAAAAAAACACGGTTACACTTACAGTACCAGCAGCTATCTGTTCTAATTGTTTAGAACAGTGATGGTGTGGGTCCCAGGAGAGCACGGATGTGTACCTTTCTTCTCTGAAAAGGTGGATTGTAAAGCCTTATTGAATGTTCTGTGGAAAGTGCTTGCAAATAAACTTTTTATATCCGTGAGCTTGAACAGTAAAACTGATTCCTGGTAAATTCTATTGTAAAGAGTGTTGTTGTTACGTGTTTTAGATCCTATCTTTTTAATCAAAGTTCGGTGAGGCTGACAGGAATGTTTGAGAGGAAGCGAAAGTCTTTCTGCAGAGCATCTTCAGGTGCTGTTAGCGCATCAGCAAATCAACCCGTGTGCACAAGGACCGTGAGTGGAAATGGTGGGAGAAATCTGGAGCTTCCTTGCTGGATCGCGACCAAACATGGTGAAAAAGCCCTCGTTTTGAGTAGCAGTTTTCAGGGTGAAGGCATGGATGGAAAATAAACGTAGGCACGAAGCTGGGTGAACTCGAAACCGTTCCCAAAACCTGCTTTGCGTGCGAGGGCGGCTGTGTGCAGAACACAACGCACCGCACAGGAAAACACGGGAGGAGCCGCAGCCCGCCCTGCCCTGCCCTGCCCGGACACCGGGGCCGGGTCCCGGCGGCAGGCGGCGCCGTGCCGAGCCGTGCCGAGCCGTGCCCGGGGGGAGCAGGGCGCACGGTGCCCGCAGCCGTGCCGCCACCGAGCAGAGCGATACCCCTGCGGCTTGGGGCGTTTTCGGGGGGAATTTGGGGGACTGGCCGCCTTCTGCACCGCCAGGGAGGCGGGACAGGTAACAGGGAGCAGCCCCACGCTGAAAGCTTCGGGTTTTCCATTTCGGTGGTATTTTGCCGCTTTAATGAAGGGGCTGTTTTTGTTTTTCCAGGTAAATTACCTGTTGGCAGGGAAGGGGCGCTGTCCACGCGGGCAAAGTGACGCGCGCTCGATTAAAAGAGAGAAAAAGCAAACAAAGCAGGAGGAAGGGAAGATGGAGGAAGCAGAAGAGGATGACATGGCATGCGGAGACTTGGGAAACGGACTGGGGAGAAGACCTGGAGCTGCATACGAAGGGGAAAATGCACAAAACTATTCGTTTAGATCCAGGAAGGGATCTGGAAAGGCTTGCAATAGTTTCTTGTCAACGAAGAGAGTGGAGGAAAATGAAGCTGCTCTTCCCTGCTCCAAGCGAAACAGCTTTTACGATGGATCATCCAAAAACCCTGTTACTAGTTTGACCCAACAAAAGAGCTCCGGTAAGACTAATTTGGAGTCGATTATTCACCTTGAGGAAAAACTTGGCAAAACGGGGCAGCTGAGCTACTTCACGAGGCGTCATCAAATTTAGTGTAAACTGTTTGCCAAAACCCTCTGAAGCTGCAGAGGATTCCAGGCACATGTTCATCACGTGCCTCCTGGGGTCTGTCACGGCGTGGCCTTTGAGTCTTGTTCTGTCAGGGCAGCGAGCAGTGCACGGAGGAGATACTCGGTGTAACCAAGGCAGCAAAGTAGTCTCTGCTCCAAGCTCTTCCTCCCGAAATTGCCTTCCAGCCGCTCGGGCTGTGGCCCTACTTAGTGTGAAACGACCCTTCCTAGTATTTAGTTTTGCCTTTGAAAGTGACACCCTGTGGTAGAGAGCAGCTTTGTTTTTCTCTACACACACATATATATGTGTGCGTATATATATATTATTATTAGATTTAAGATACATACGTACATATATATGTATGTATATTAAATTTAATGGATTTGTTTGGATTTCTGATTTGAATGTACCTTCCCAGAGACTACATCCAAAATTTAGGGCTAAATATTCAAAATCCTGTTTGTTACTGAGTTGAAATTTTTGAACTGGCATAGTTTTAAGGTTAAGAAGTTTCTGTACATCTCTGTTATCTCAGTGTTGGCATTCATTTTTTCTTGTGAAGAAATGCTACTTTAAATAAAATCAGGTACAGGCAGTGGTGTTCTTTACACTTTAGCTTCTTTGCTTTGCATTTTTAGTGCTTTGACTGAAGTATTTCCATAAAACTTGCTTATTTCTCTCCTTTGCAACAAGTCCACACTATCTTCTCTACACACTGCAGTAAACTAAGCCATGTAATTATTCTCTGTAGGTTTTAGTAGTGTCAGTGAGAAGATGGTACAAGAGCAATGTAATTCCAGTTGGTCTCACTGTACTCCTGCCAGTGCTCCTGCTGTCTTGGACCTAGGTTGTTCATCTAGATCATCCACACAGCGCTATCCATGAAAGCACAACTAAATCCCACATGAACGTGACTTGGATTTAGCAGGAGGCTGTGTGTTAATATATTTCTGTGCTGCTCAGTTTAAGGAAAAATGGTGCCAATAGGAACCGCTTGTTTAGACAAACATTGAATCCTGCAGAATACACCATTGTACTTCATCTCAGTGTCTTAAACATTGGCCTGACTTCTGAATTGCACTAGCTACTGTTGTGTCAGGTGCAGTTGAAGAAAAGTTGCAATTTAAAAGGAATCTAAAAAATTAAATTATTTTGGGAGTAGAGATCACAAATTTGTTGTTATTTCTAAATGGAAATTTTCACCTTGAAATTTACTTTATTTTAGATTTCTTTATGACTTCTCTTTTTCTTTTTCTTTTTCTTTTTTTTTTTTCCATTTGGTTTCTCTAACCATGAAACAATGTTTGAGTTTAGGATTTATATATTTCTTAGATCTGCTTATTAGCTCCAGGAGGAAAAAAAAAAACATATATGAAAATCATCTCTGCATGTTTCCTGTTTTCAGGTTAAAGCAAATTATCATATTTTCTTTTGTAACTGTTTTAGTATCTCATATTCTAGTATCTCCTATCAATTTTACAAAATCCAGTACTGAAATGTCAAATGAAGAACTGAAGCAACAACTTCGAGAAGCTCTAGAGGTTAGTAACACTGCCAGGTATGCTGTTCTTGAAATTGGCATTTCATTTTAATGTATTGAAGTAAAGTATAGTGTTACTTTGGCAGATGTTTGCATGGTCAGAATCTTGGATGGAATCAGATTCTTGAAACTCATGTACTACTTGGAAGCCTAATTCAATTTTATGCTAGGGAATCATAGTGTGAGATGCAGTTTATACTCTGGATTTTTAGAGGGAAAGAGTATTTTTAAAGATGTAGAGAATGTTAGAGGGATTGTATTTCTTTTCTTGCAGTTTTTCCTTTTTATTGAGGTTTGCGCCTGAAAATCTGGAAAGTAAACTGAATAGTCTTTGGCTTTTTAATATACATTTTTACCAGAAGGTAGTCAACTCCTATGTTTTTAATTTTACTGTGGATAATTGTGTTGGCATCAGTACAGGCAGAAAAAACAGAGTGATCTCAGCTGTAAAAACATATACTTCACCTTTACTGTGTTCTTTTAGCTCAAAATACCTCATGGTATGGCACTTTTAAGCTGTCTTTAAGCTGTCCTATGAAGAACCTTTACTGCAGAGCAACTTAAAATGTCCAGGAACCTTACTAGTTTTCAATAAAATGAAGGTAATAAATTGGCACTGCCCACAGATACAATCCCAGTATCAACTGCTGAAATACTAGAACTAAAAGACCTATGAAATATGTTTTGGATAGCCACAGATGAACAATCAAGGGACCTACATAGAGGTTAAGCAAAAGTCACTATACAAAGTAGTGAATTTTCTTTGACTTCTTGGAAATTGAAAAACTGCCTTCTTCTAAAGGGAGGAATGTTGCGTAAAGGCATGACTGGATCAAGAATCTATCTCGTTTTTGCTGTTGTTTTGTTCTGGACAGGTAATGGTCTTGATCTAACAGATAATCCTGAAATAATATCCATTCTATAGAGTACTGATATTTTGTATAATATATTTATAATACATCATATTATAAATGTATAGTAAGTCCTAAGTGCTATTAATGTTTATAGTATATTTTCTTTCTGCTGCATGTATAAAGAAATTTATTGTTTGCTCACTTAATGTAAATGCTCTAGACCTATGTTGGTATATACAACTTCTTTATCAAGGGAGAACTGCAATATTTAGTGGTTTGTTTTGTTTTCCTAAATCCACTGGAAGAGAACAGAATGAAAAATTGCAAGTATTCTTTAAGGATTTTGCGCTAGCATGTGCTGTTAACATTTCATCACCAGCAAGCTATTAGAAAAGAATCAAAGAGGATAAAAACAAGAGGAGATTTTTTTGGAGGGAAAGGCAAATTTACATTGATGTTATACTTGAGTTTTTAACAGGATTATCTTGACTTTTACCTAGTGTGCCTGTTTTATTTTGCTTCAGGAAATTGAAATTTTGAAAGTTGAGCTTGAAGCTTCTCAAAGACAGCTTGAAGGAAAAGATGAAGCCCTAAGAATTCTGCAGAGCATGGTAGGAGTTGTTCAGAAATTTTCTGCTTACTTTGTGGTAAAGGAAAAAATATATGTATATATTTCTGCCACTCTTCATCAAACCCCACAAAACTTAAAGTCTTCCTAGGGCTATACTTTAAAAACGCTGAGTCTGCAAGTCTGTACAGACTAGGCCCTTACAATTTACTACTTTTTCTGCATGGAATCATCACAGTTACTTAAGAAGACTTTACTGTTGTAGCAAATTCTCAGTAACTTATCCTTGAGGATTCCAGGATTGTAATATTTTATTCACTGTCATAATGCATGATGTTGAAATCAACTGCATACTTGCGTAATCCGTTTATAGTTCTGCAGGTTCTACCCTCAGACATTTGTAATAAGTCAAACCTAGATCAAGGTATAGGTATGTTGTAACCAAGTTTTCTGAGAGTTGATTTTGTGGACAGTCCTTGCAGACGTGATCTCTTTCTAAGTCATGTGGTATTTTTCAGTAAGAGTCTAGGGGATTGAAACACAAGTTTGTTATGCAGTGTAGCTATTTAGTATCTTGAAATCAGAACCCATGGGGACTTATAAGATAATTGCTAATGTTTGAAATTCAACACACTCCTGGTTAACCAAGAGCATGGACTTGATTGATGTACAACTGAATATTGGGCTTTATTTAATTACAGTATTTGACAGTTGTGCCTTTTCTTTTTTTTTTTTTAGGCAGTATTTAATAAAGCCACTAGTCATACAAAAGCAATGCTTCAAAAAACTGAGGAAGAAAAGAGAACTTTAGAAAAGGTAAGGGTGCAGGTTTCCTTTAAACTGGCACGAAATCATAGAAGTTCATCACTATTAACAAGGGGTGGTCATACTCTTTATGTAAATCTATCCCAATCTGCCATTAGCTCATTTTTTTTCCCCAGCAATTCTATTTTTAAGTGGAAAGGGAAAATGTTAATGTATCACTCTTGATCTAGATGTTTTCCAGCTACACCGTGTACAAATAATAACTGCGAGATACTGGAATTCTTTTTGTGTTTTCAGTTGGTCTGTGTTGTGAGATTCACAGTTGTTGATATTGAGTTGCATTATTTCTGAGTTAACCTTGAACTTCCAAACAAGTCTAAGAAACAAATACCCTATTTTAATCAGGAAGATGAGGAGGAGGAACGCTTTGAGCTACTTCATTAAACAGAGTTCTATTTCTCTTCTTATGTGGCCTTTCCACAGAACAGTAATGGAAGAGGGAAACATGACAGCATGGGTTTGCTTTTGTCATAAGCCAGTACAAGCATTAGCGCGTTCAGCATGGTCTGGAACAAATAGGTTAGTGACGCAGAAACTCATTATTGTCTGCTGCCAAATTCATTTTAAAAGACATAGATAGTAGTTACTGTTGGTCACCTTAGTCTCAGTCAGTGCCAAATACAGCACTAGCTGTTCCATTTCTTCCTTCCGTTCTGAAGATTATAATGAACTTCTGCTGGTTTGTTTTGTCTCTACAGGAAATAAACATTTTGCAATGGGAAATTGAATTTGATCAGGATAGATTTAAAAACATAGAAGATACATGGACAGAAAAATATGACAGGTATTTAACTGTTTCTTTTTTCTTTCTTTTTTTTTTTTAACCCCATTTTATGCCATATGTCGTCTTCATCTTGTTCCAAGTTTGCTTCATTAGGTCTTCTGGTGGTGGTGTTGGTGGTTGTTTTTTGTTGTTGATGTTGTTTTGTTTGTTTGTTTTATTTGTTGTTTTTTCTTTCAAAATTTCCTTCATGATTTGGGAAGATGAATTTAATTTTCATGTTAGTCAGATTTGTATTTTTCAGTTAAAACTACTAAAATTAATAAGTCCAATTCTTTAGCTGGCTGGCTTTGCTAGGTTCAGTTTTCATTTTTATCCTTTTACTTTATTATGTTAGTCAGCAGGAACCAGACTGTCTCTATTTACTTTAAATGTAAATGAGGCATGGAAAATAATGGTATGTGCTTGCATGTGGAAATATCGTTTGCTGGTTAATCATTGCTTTACTTTCTTGCATTGTAGGTATGAGACTAGGTACAGGTAAAATTGAGTGCTTTTGAGAGAGGCAGATCAACTGGTTCTTTGTTTAAGTAAGAATTATTCTGGATGGACTGAAGGTATAGATAGGCAAGCAGAAGAAGCCAGAGGCACTAAACTAATAATGCAATAACAGACATTGAAAAAGTGACCAGCAGCCTCGCTTATTTAAATGTACATATAGTATGTCTGACCTCTACACATCAGAGTTACAGTTATTTTAGTGGAGTTTTTTATTTAAAACTTTCATACTTAGCATCAAAGAATAAAAAAAAAAAAAAAAAAAAAAAAACAGAAACTATTCATTGGTAAGAAGAGTTTTGCTAAGATTTTGTATCTTGTTCACCTCTTAACATAGTTGCAATGTCAAGGAATCCTTTTTGAAAAACCACTTGGCTTTGTGGACTCAGGAAAGTAGCAAGAGGTGCGAGATAGCTGTGAGTAACAAAATTACTGTTAATGGTTGGAAGCTGGAGACTGAGCTTCAGAAAGCTGCAAGCTATGAGCTGAAGACATGAACTGTAGTCTCTGCAAAAAGGTTTTCAGAAATCTGAGACACAAGGATGAGAAGAATGTGTATTTCCCTTTCTTTATTCAAAGGCAATACTCCAAGTTATTATTTAGCTTTAAACAAAAACATGAAGTCACAGTATGCTGCATTTACTGGCAGCTGAAGAGATACACCGAAAAATGTATATTGCTATAACATTTAGGACTTCAGATTTCCTGGAAGCATTTCCTGTTGAATGGAAAAATGGCAAAATGCATTATAAATGTCTGTTGTATGTTCTCAGTTTGCAATGCTGAAAAGTACAGCTGTTCTTTGCAAGAGTATTAAGATTACAGGAAGTTTACTTTCTAAAATCGAGACCCAAGCCGTATTGTCGTATGTCCAGTAACAATTTCCTGTTTTCAAGGAAGCAAGAAATTGCTAGCAAGTGTTTCAGAGGTTTACAATAAAAATTTTATTGAGTTTCTAATGGTAATTATGATTTTAATGAGTTTCTAATAGTACTTAAAGACATCTCTTGTTAAGCTCTGAAGTTTGGGGCACGATGTACTTTCATGTGAAACATTTTTTTTATTGCTTTTTTTTTAAAAAAAAAAAACTTTCACTTGAGCACACACAGACACAATTAAATTGGTTGTGGGTGTGGTTTTATTATAAACGTCAGCCTGTTTGAACAGCGTGTGTTATCTGGATTGTAGAGAAACCTCCACATGAATGCAGAGATTCTTGCTTTTGCTTCTGCAGAGCCAACTGCAGCCTGAATAACTGGGAGTGACCCTGCAGAAGCCAGTGTGGCATAGCCTGACTTCTTAGCCTTGGTTCAGTGCCCATAACAAGCCTACGCAGAGTCCCTCAGGTGTACTGTGGTCACCAGCCCCTGTGCAATCTGTACTTTGCATTATTAAGAATATTTAGTTATTTTCATATGCTTGACCAGGCGGAGGGGAGTTAATTAGTTTTTAATGAGAATCTCCCATCAAAAAATGCTGGGTGTATAAAATGTCTTTCTTGCCTATTTTTTTTCAGAAAACTGGCTAGAAGTAGTTTCACCTAGTTTACTGGCCCTGACTAGCAGATTCAGATCTAGCAACACACCACTTATTATTGGTAGACTTTATTACATAAAAATAGTAGAATTTTTTTCCTTAAAAAAATTACAAGTGAGGAAAGTGATGATATATGTGTAATATCTTGTCAAATTGAACACTCAACTATTTTCAGTTTTCATTTTTTTCCCTGTTCTTTTCAGTAATCCTAATTTTAATTTGTAGAAATAGTAGATACATTTTAACCAGCTAATGTTTTTTTTCATTTGATTTCCCATTTTTAAAAAATATTTATTTCAAAGATAATACAGCCTTTTTCTAAATTCTGCAGGATATATTGTGAAAACGCAGCTCTTAAGGAAGCATTGAAACTGAGAACTGAGGAAGTTAAAACGCTTAAGTCTGAAAATGCAAGTAAGCCATCAGCCACTGTTCCTCTTACTATACTGTTGCTCTGGAATAATTCAGGAGTTAACTATGAATGAAGCTTTCCGTCAGGACAAGTCTATTTTTACTGACAACTGATATTAGTGGATATGCAGCAAATCTCTTTAAATAGACAAGTACTGTTTGTTATTCTTGTCACATTGTCACTTTAACTGGAAAAAATATATTAAATGATAGGAAAAGTCAGGGTACGTGTAGCATAAAAAGTAGATCGGGTCTGAAAGAAACAGACCCATCTTATCTCACTGGCTTGGTGACACACTGGGTGTGGAGGGAAACAACCTCTTGTGTTCCAGTTCATGATCTGTAAGGAGGGAGCAACAGGCCAGGAAAGCTACAGAATGCTTCTGCTACAATTAAAGTCATTACTGGAGATACACACTTCTAATGTCTCTAGATTCCCATAGCAAAAACTTTGACGTATTCAGCTTGTCAGCTTTATAATGGAGTTTTCCAAACTGTATGCTATGCCCATGCTGGGTTGGGTCACACATCTCAAGCTCCTTTCCCTTATTTTTGGTTTCCAAAAACCATTAAAATGGCTGAAACAGATCATTATTTTCCCAACAGTGTGTTTTTCTAAAAAAAAAAAAAAAGTCTGCTGCCTTAGTTGTAAGTGGAAGAGACATGAGCACATAATGGAAAAGGAATATTTGAGACAGTATCTCTGTAAATGGGTCATCAGCTCTAGGAAAAGACAGAAGAAAAAACAAGTGGGATCTGAGTTTGTAAATCTACATAGTCTCATCGTATTCCCCAGATGCTTATACTACAAAACTGCATCATTTGCCTGTAGTTAAACTATGAAATTAAGAAAATCAGAACAGCAGACTTTTCAATTATTTTCCTTGTTTATTTCATAGTCCTGAATCAGCAGTGCTTGGAATTTCTTGCGATGCTGGATGTGAACAAACAGAAGGTTGTTCAGGAAAACATGTCCCTGAATAGAAGCAACATCACAGATATTACCGGTCTCGAAGTAAGTATGAAGTGTGTTTTTCAAAATGGCTGGTTCAAAGATGTGTTCTAATGAGGTCTGCAGTAGCATAAGCAGGCTGACAATTTCTGCCTTTAGGTTACCTCCTTCCAGTAAAGTAGAAGGGCTGTCAGCAAATTCCTGCTCGGTGGAGGATGTCCTAATAACCTCGGTGATGTATCTAAGAACATAGGGTGATGGCCTTCTGTCCCAGATTGTCATCTGGAAATCTGCATTCTAAACTTTCTTCCTTTACAATATAAAAAGCAGGCTCTAGGATACAATGCATTTATTAATCTTTCCAAAAGTGCTCAGTCTGGCAAGATCACAGTGTAAGACTTTATTTGTTTGATACCTGCATCACGGTGAAAGCTGGAGGGGAGCAGTGTTTACAGGGATGTATTGACACAGATTTACTGGAATGCAGTCGTGGCTCTTCTTACGTATGAGCACACTACTGTTTCACCTTGATTTTCTTGAGCATTGCTTTGTAGATAAGTACCGAACAGAAGACTTTTAAAGCCCATCTCCTCTGCTGCCTTTGTAGTAGTGAGTTCAGATTTGAACAGCTAATGGGCATATTTAGATTCACAGAAAGTACATTAGTGATATGAGATTAGTGCTGAAAAATATACTTGACATGCGTCATTGTGAGTTAAAAGAAATCATGCCTGAATCTTTGTGGCCTGGTTTCCCTGACCCTTACATTCCCTCTGTAGCTTCAGAATGTTTTTTGCTAAGTCATTTGGCATCTCTTGCATTGTGGTGTGTATGCTGATACTTAACTGGTGATTTGTTTTGGATTTTAAGCTGGCAGTTCTTGGAGCCTGCACCTGCAATACTTCTGGGGGTCAACCTTGTTCCTGTGCTAAAATGGCAGCTGTCACTCGAAAACAACTTCTTCATCTCAAGCAAGAGGTAATGCTGCTTGACTTAGATATAAACAAGTAGAGAGATCAGAAAACCAAATTTGCTCAAAAAAAAAAAATAACCTTATGCAAACTGATGTGTTTTAAAACAAGAATGCATCCCAGAAATACTGTTTGTTTGTGATGCCCTGATTGTTGCTGATATAAAACTGTAATTATGATTTTAAAGATCTACTAGTAAAAAAATAAATCTTGTTCAGTTTTCTTCCACTTGTATTTTTAATATAAAAATATACACACTCAAAATGTATTACACTCTGTAAATGTGTACACAATGTGAGTGTGGACTTCCTCTGAAAAGGATAATTTTCTTTTCCCTTTCCTGTCAGTGCATTCCACCCCATTACACCACTCCCTCGTGTTGACGTCAGCATTCAAACAACTGCTCATCCAGCTAGGTCATGGTGTATTTACATCACAAATAAATCAATAAAATTATTTTCAAGCCCTTAAAGTCTTTAATTTAGTAAATCTATAGTTTTAGAAAGAAGAATTTTTCTTCTAATTTGTATTTGAACCTGCAAGTGTGGTAACCTTACTCACCATTCTAGTGCAGAAGTTCCAACTGACGTATGGATCTTGAAAATAAGTGGAACAGAATAGAATAGTTCCAGTTGGAAGGAACCTCCAAAGATTGAGTCCAACCACCAGACTACATTGGGGCTGACCGCAAATTAAAACTTATCAGTAAGAGCGTCATCCAGATGCCTCTTAGACAGGCATGAGGCATCAACCACCTCTTTAATACTTTCATACCTCTTTTGTATCAGGGTTATTATACCTTTTTTTTTTTTTTCTGCTCAGCATACTGGTACGGAACAAGCTGGTCTGCATGCGCAGAGATAAGTAGGCACCACCAGCAGCATAGCTAACGCAGTGTGTAGGTGGTGTCAGGTACATGCGTAGAAAAGGGTACGGACTTAAATACACACTTCAAAACATATCTCTTTACGTAACAAGAAACTGTTTAGTCTGGTTTTATACTACTTCCCCAATTAGATATATTTAAAATTTGCCTGGTGCCTCATCAGTTCCCTTTTATGTGCACAGGTCTGCCTTGGGAACCACTATGGTGACCTGGTAATATGGAAGTGCTGAACTGCATTAGTGGCTTTAGTCTGTCTCTTAACTTACCTTTTAAATTCATTATTGCTTCCAAATTGCTTAATACACTTCACATTTTCTCTTAATCAAAACCAGATCGAACTTCTGAAGAAGAGTAAAGATGAAGCTTATATAATGGCAGATGCCTTCAGAATTGCATTCGAACAGCAGTTAATGCAGCGAAAGGACCAAGCTCTGAGACTTGCAGAAGTGATAAAGATTAAAAAGGAAACAAAATTTATAAACTGGAAACGTCTGAAAGAGGATGGTAACTGGGCATGTTATGTATCAGTAACAGTCAAATAGAAAAGAAGTCAGTTGACAAAGGGGCACAGGCAGACTTTTATTGCATCAAATATGTGGTTGTTGTTTAATTGCTGACTGAGACTTCTGAAGAGCCCAGAAAAAAAGGAAAAATGTGAAACCCATAAATACACTAAGCAGTGTGGCACACAGTTCACAAACTTCTACCAGAAGTTTCTCATGTAATGCAGGATGTCTGGGTATAAGTGGACTATTACAGTAATCATAATATAAAAACTACTGTAGGATGTTGGTGTTACTAGTCTAGCTTTTAACGTAGCCTTTTTTATTACATGCTCGTGAAGTAAATTATCTGAGTTAAATCATGCTAGAATAAATAGACTTATCCAGGATGACAGTAATATTCTAGATATTAAAGATCTCAGCAGCACAAAAGAAAGGTAGCATCTGGAAAGTTTAGCCTGGCTGTTCAAGATGTTATCAACATATTTTTTTTTTAATTATGTGTAAGACTTAGGGAAGGAGACTTGCAAAAAGATATATACTGAGCTTTTTCTGAAATACTGAATACAATTATTTTTAAATTTTCAGTTTTTCATTACATATTTCCTGGCATTAGTATTTCTTCTTCTTCTACTACTGCTTAGCATGATCATCCACAAATTACAAATCCCTTTGTAAGAGAGGAAGATTTGTCATTATCCTTTTCTTTTTAAGAAAAAGCATAAAGAGAAGTATTTAAATACTTATGTTATGGTCAAAACCATAGAATTGAGGAGCAGAACGCATTTCAAGATGTATTTGTGTTAGCTATTGACCTGTAATGTGCCAGGCTTAGAAGTTTTGTGGGTCTTCTGGATTCCTTGGGCACCCCCAGGAAGCAAGACAGGATACGTCTTCAGTGTCTGTTTCCCTTTTACCAACGTCATTATTACGAAGCTCTATATTGTGATACCAGCATTTTGTAATTTTAATGTATGTTGATCTTTTTATAAATCTTACAAATTTAACAAGTTGTGCCAAAGAAATCTATTTTTTTAGGCTACCAACTGCTTAAAAACACATTACCATGAATTGCCATTTAGTTAGAGCCAAAGTTTAATTTTCATATGGCAAAAATAACTTTTATTTTCAATTTGCCCAAAGTCAATGATGAAAAGTCCATTTAGCCTTTAAGAGATGGCAGGGATGGTGCTGCAGGCAAATAACTTGCCGTATTATGTACTGTACAAGCTGTAGCGTGCAGTGCCCTTTTAGAGAGGTTGCTTGGAGTTCAGCTTTATGCATGCCCATTTTGTCCCAAAGCAGCTTTTCTCTTAAGCATTTCCATAATTTATATACTTTTTCTTAGGGTCTGTCAAGTTACAAGGGAACAATAATCTCGGACAGAAATTATCAAGCCTGCTCTCATCAGACGTGGACAGCAGGAAAGTTGAAGAACTAGACAACCCTCATGAAATCCTGAAGATATTAATAGATTTGGTTAGTTTTTTGTTTTATTTAATAGTCGGCATGATTCCCTAGAACAAACGTAATTGTTGATTTACACGGATTGCCTTGTTCTTATAGCTTCTTTCTTGTCTTTCCATTTTAAATAAACGTGCAGATAAATGACAAAGAGGAGGCCTTGGCTCATCAGAGAAAGGTTAGTTACATGCTAGCCCGTGCGATGGAGCTTAAAGAGAAGGCCTGGGCAGAAGATACAGAAGGCCACCAAGGCAAAGCTGTGCAGCCCCTGGGGCCCTCGGGGCCCTGACGCGTGGGCTGCCACAACGTTGCCAATCAAAATGGACTTTCGTGAGCTTCTGAGGCAAACGGATTTGCAAACTGGCTTAAAGTGCTTTGAAAATCACACTCCTGGCCCTCAGAGACTGCGCCCTACAAAGAAAGTGACTCATGCGGAACGGTGAGCGAAACCGTTGTCATTTCAATACAGAGGTCAGGCGAATAAAAACAAAGTCTTTGTTTTTTTTTTTTTAACATGGATTTTGTTGACTAAGTAAAAATAAATAAATAAAATAAAAAAATGTAACACGGATGTTGTGGGCGCACCCACAGCGCCGTGCGGCGACGTGGCAGCGCAGCGGGCGGGGTCGTGCGGGGGCGCAGGCGCCATGTCGGCACTGCCCCGCGCCTGCGCCGAGCCACAAGATGGCGGCCGCCGCTGCTCCGCCGCCGCCGCCAGGGGCGGGCGCCGCACATGCGCCGAGCGGCCGCCGGGCGCGCAAACAAGGGGCGCCGCCGTCCCGGAGCCGCCGCCCGTGAGGTGAGCGCTGGGGGGGGCTCTGCCGCCGTCCCCCCGCTGCGGCACCGCGGGGCGGGCGCGTTCCCGAAGCCCTTTGGTGCTCCCTTGGCCGCCGCTCCAACGGCTCCTCCGGCGAGGGGCCGCGGTGCGCCGCCGGGGGAGCAGCCGGGAGCAGCCGAGGCTCCGTGCCGGGCTGTGCGGCGGGGCCGGGGGTCTGCGGCGGCCGGGCAGCGTCTGCCGGCCCGGGAGGAGAGCTCACCCGTCGCCTTCCGCCGTGTTGGGTCTCTCCCGGCGCTGGTGGGTGCCGCTTGTGGGCGGTGCGTGCCTCTTCCCTTCCCCGGCCTAACGCGGGTTGAGGAAAAAGCGTCCTGAGCTGGTTTTCGGCACTGAACTGTATTCCAGAGCTGAACAAGGAGCTGTGTACTTCAGAGCTGATAAGATGGTCATGAGACGGAGAAACCTTGTGCAGTAAGCGTTTTACGGCCTCAGTGACATCAGTGAAAGCAAGCTTTGGAACTCGAAGGTGTGGCGTTTTTGGAAATGAAACAAAAGCACTTGATTTGTTTTGGTGTGGGTTGCCGCTTGCGTGCTGTAGCAGCAAGCTGTGCAGTCCTCTAGCAGCAGTTCTACAGTGTTGCGTGTTAGACTGCTTAGGTGGATAAATTGCTCTCAGTGATTTAGTGATATCTTCGCTTATTTCTGTTCAGTTGACTTAGCTATAGGATGCTGAATATAATCGACATGCTTACGCCACTCCAGTTAAGGCATTAACTATTTTAAGGCAGGCTTCTGGATAAACTGGAAAACATTATCACTCTGTATTCAAATGCAAACTATAGTGGTAGAGAACTGGTTATTAGTGTGCTTTAGAAAAATGTCTAGTGGTTGACTGACAGTACGAGAAGCTATTAGTGTCTGCTACTTAGGTTCTCTAATATGAATATGTGATCATTAATAATGCAAATCAGAAGAGATGAGTATGTTGAGAGAGCACTGATTTCCTTTGTCTGGAGTATGATACTTCAGACCTGATGTAACAATCACGTTCTCATGACTCAGTTTCTAAAGCTTAATTATAAAAGCTGATACAGCCAATAGTGATAGCATTGTGTGCAGCATGTGAGAGATGTGTTTGTTCAGTTGGGCAAGTGGATTCTTCAGCTGCGTTGGTACAGCTGATGTGCTAGAGCACTGCTGAAAATCAGTAATTGTACAGTGTGGTGGTTTTCCTCAGCTGGGCAGCCAAGCTCCACCACAAACCGCTCTCTCACTCCCCCTCCTCAAAGAGAAAGAGGGAGAAAATACGATGAAGAGGGCTCAAGAGTTGAGAGAAGGACTGGGAGATCACTCAACAGTTATTGTCGCAGACAAAACAGACTTAGCATAGGGAGATTAGAGAAATTTATTACCTATTACTAACAAGAAAAGTGAGAAACAAAGAAAAAATAAAACCACCTTGCCCCATCCACCCTCTGCCACCTCCTCCCCCTGAGCGATGCAGGGGAACGGGAATGTGGGCTACAGTCACTCCCCGACGCTTTGTCTCCGTCGCTCCTTCACGGTCCCTCTCTGCCCCTGCTCCACGCGGGGTCCCTCCCACAGGATGCCCTCCTTCCTGAACTGAGCCTGCGGGGGCTGCCCACAGGCAGCAGCTCTTCAGGAACTGCTCCCACACGGCTCCGTACCACGGGGTCCATCCATGCCCCAGGAGCAAACTGCTCCAGCACGGGTCCCCCACAGGTGTGCGGCAGCTCCCCCCAGACCCCTGCTCCTGCGTGGGCTTCTCTCCACGGGCTGCAGCTCCGGCCCGGGGCCTGCTCCTGCGGGGGCTCTCCATGGGCCGCAGCCTCCTCCAGGCCGCATCCACCTGCTCCACCAGGGGCTCCTCCACGGGCTGCAGCGTGGAGATCTGCTCCATGTGGGACCCATGGGCTGCAGGGGGACAGCCTGCTCCACCAGGGGCCTCTCCACAGACCACAAGGGAACTGCTGCTGCCTGCCTGGAGCACCTCCTGCCCTCCTGCTGCACTCACCTTGGGGGCTTCAGGGCTGGTGCTCACTCCTCTCTTTCAACTGCTGATGAGTAGCTAGTTTTTTTTCCCCTTTCTTAAATCTGCTGTCCCAGAGGCTCAAACAACATCACTTATTGGCTCGGCTCTGGCCAGCAGCAGGTTGCTTTGGAGCTGGCTGAAACTGGCCTGTATCTAACATGGGGCAGCTGCTGGACTCTTCTTACAGAGGCCGTATCTGCAGGCCTACTGCTACCAAAACCTTGCTACATATACCTAATACATCCAGTGACATCTTTTCTCTCTGTGGCATGCATGATACTGTTTTCTGGTCAGAAGAGAAGTAACATGTTACTGCGGCTGAGTAAAAGCAAAATTTAGGGGGGCCTGAATATGATGTTACGTTGAAGTTGTCTGATTGCTGTTGGTGATAATACTGTTAGTGGCTTTTTATTGTAGTTTTTCTGAAGAAATTTTGTTGAAGTAACAGAATATCCCTCTTCAGGCAAGGACTGCCTTGCAGTAGTGTTTTGCAGTGTGCCATGTCGGCTTTCTCTTAGGTGTCTGAAAACTTCTGTAACTTTTATGTTCATTCCCTGATTCAGCCAGTAAATTTGCAGTTTCAGCAGCTCCTGCGCTTTTTTGGTTGGATAATATGTTGCATTGGTCAGCAAGAATCATTTTATTTTTTATCTGACACCACTTAAGCTTTTCTCAAAGCTTTGGGTCAGTTATGTTGATTGCTGATGAGCTCCACGGGTAGTTGTACCCTTAGGTTTTTGGTGTGGTTTAGTTTTGTTGTTTTGGTTTGTTGTTTTTTTTCTCTGTAGAGCCTCAAGCGTCTAGTTTCTGGTCACTCTTAAGTATAATGAGCAAGCACATTGATGGAGTTGAAATAATGCAGCTTTGCAGTGAGCAAAAAAACTTTCCTGATGACCGCAATAGCGGTCTTAATGAGAGGCTAATTTTCAGGAATGAAGACCTCTGTGTGTGTGTGTATGTGTGTTTCATTATCTCCAAACCTAATCCACTTTAGCAGGCCTGGATTCTGCAGGGATGATGGGTTGTGAGTAGATTGAGCTCTGGTAATATATAAAGTAATGGTAATATAAAAGCCTACATATATCAAGCACTACAAAAACTGTTTTTTAGGGATTTTTAAATATCAAAAGACTGCTCGTCATCAGACAGAATTGGTTAGTAAATAATAATGCATTTATAAATTTTACTGCGCAAATTATAACGGAAAACTACTAACTTTGTGCATTTAGAGACACTGTCTTTGATAAACTACAACATAGATTGCTAGGATAGAGAATAACTGAAAAATGGCAAACGTATTATGTTCTCACTTAAATAGGAGTGCACTTAGAATTCCCTAACACTAAGTGCTTTTTGCACACTGGAATATGTGCCTATTATATTAGAAGTGATTTATAAGGTTATAAATGAAGATACCTTTTTTTTAAATATTTTTTTAATATATTGACACACTTGTTGCATGGTCATCTAGATGACATTATTTGCTTCTCTTGGGTGACATTTTTTATTTAGTAAAATAATTGCCTCCATTTCTTAAGATACACTCTTTGTGCAATGTAAAGTGCAGTGTTAGGAGTTTACCAGGGACCAAGCCTGCTCTGATTGGGCAAATAACATAAGCAAACCTGCACTGTTTCCATTTGTTCACTTTAAACTTGCAGGTAAAGAAGGGTGTCTGACCAGATGCCGATGTGTGCTCAGTACTGACTGTTCAGTTGCTCCAGAGATTACCACAGAATAACACTCTAATACTGTTCATGTTGGCTGTTTGGGATACTGACTTCCTGAGTTCACCATGATGAATACTGCCTGTTTTAGCAGTTTTGTTGTTAATCGTCCACTAAATAAACTTGGGTAAGATAATAAAGAAAGCTTATCCTGTAATTATGGCATAAGAAAAAGCTTTGAAAGCTGAAAGACTGGCAGCAAGCTTGTTTAAAAACAAACCAAACATTTACCTAGAGAAGTGGCAAGAGTTGTCTTGGTGTGCCTTTTTGTAAAATATTAAGGAAAACTGTTTTTCTGTCTTGAAGCTAAAGGATAATCAACAAAACGAAGGCTGTTGGCTGGAATAAAATGTACTTTTGCCAAGCCATGTACTTGGAAGCCCTGGTGATAGGTGAGATCTTCAGTGATCTGTTCTTTGGTGAGATTGTCCATCCATTAAGTGAGACATATATAAGGACAAATGGTGTGATGAGAGTTGATGATCTGCAGTGGTTCAGAATGTGTAGAATTTGAAAGTTGTCTTTTGTATATTTCTGGCTGAAGAAGTAAGTAGTAAGTGAGCACTGCAAGGCTTCTCTTGTTATCTGGCCATGTCCTTCAGTCATAAGGTAGACAGTAAAACTCGTAAGGAAATAGATGTAATTGGCTCAGTTTAATACAGTCGTCTGTGAAAGAAAAGACTCTAAAACTGGTCTATAAACTAAGTTAACCAATTCAATCATAGCTACGTTCTCCAGTCTAAACTTGTCTTTCTGAAATAAAGCTTGCTCTTTAAGCTGATTTCTAGCATTAGAAACTAACTGTTTAACGCTGTACTGTAGTCATTTTTATGCTTTTTTTTTTTTCCTGTTTTGAGGAGAAGTGGTATATATCTTCCAGTATCCTAGCACATAAATACTTAAGATGAAAGCATAAAATCTTTGGCAGACAGTGATTTAAACAGTGCTTAAAACTTAAATCTTTCTACTTTGGAAAAAAATATACAAAATGGAGCCGGTAAGAGGCTCGAGTTGCGTGTCCCCCTGTACCATTAGACCTCAGATACAGTTATGAACGGTGTGTTTTAATTGTTTACTTAAAACAATCAATCAATCTCTCACTTAGAGACAATCTTGTGAAAGCATTCAGAGCTCTAGAAGACAGCACTTAGCAGAAGGTACATGCCTTTAAGTCCATACGAGGTGGCAGCAGCAAGGGGGGGATTGACTCTTGTCCTGAAGGTCTCTGTTAGACACACAGATCAAGCTTCCATCTGTTTTATTTCCTGGCAGTAATTCCTTCCTGTTTGTGCACTGCCCCTTCTGGTATGGTGGCATGTTTGTTTTTTTTTTTAATGTGTCTATGCAAGGACCTCATTTGGATGAAAAATAACTAAGAAGATAAATAAATTAAAAATGTTTAAATCAGCCAGGTCAGTTCTTGCTCTGCAGAACGTGTAACTGAACAAATCATAACCGGAGTGATTTAAGGAATGGTACAGGGGCAAGTTGTTTATAAAACAGTTCCTCTAAAACCTGCAGTGTCCAGCAGTCATCTTCGTCTGCTTTCATGCTCTCTCCATGCCCATACAAAATACTCACTTCCCTCTCCTTTCTCAGTCATTTGGGTTTTTTATGCTTTTGTGGGGGTGGACCTTTAACTAAAATTTTCTACCTATTTTAAAAACTATGGTGGTGCTGCTGCAGGTTTGAGACGGTTAGAAGTATAATTCTTGAAATTGAGTGTATGTTCAAAGTGAATTACTTTCGTTTGAGGAAGCAAGCAACCATTTAGCAAAAACACATCACTAGAACCTCAGAGCTTCTAGTTCACTTCTTGTTTAATGTAAATATTGGGACTGGCTGTAGGCAGCTGTAGCAAGCCAAAAAGAAAACCTGGTCTCATTCCTAAAAGAAAGATCTCAGACCAGAAGGATTTTACAGTTTGCTGGTGATACAAGTATTGAGAGCAGAGAGGTGGGATATGAGTAAGGTAAGGAATTACTGTTGTCTTCTCTGTTTTTGCGTTGATTTGGGGGAGATGAGGGAGGGGAGATGGGGGAAGGTGTTGGAGAGCTGTTCTAGAAGAGCTGAAGATCTGTGAAACACTTCAAGAAAGGGTAGTTAAAATAAAACGAGTAATATACTAGTTATTCAAAGTTATTTCAGCTGTTCAAAGAGCTTTATCACCTCAGAATCATTTTATTTCAAAACTGTAGGATTAACTAAATGTGACAACTTTATTGGGATGGAGTGATGTATCATGGTAGATCTTCTGAGATTTTTAATGGAAATGATTTCATCTGTATCTTAAACTCTGTTGTGGTTTGTATTACATAAAATTTCAGTTCTGCAGTTCTTTGCCCTTGATTCTTTCTGTTTTGAGAGAGGTCAGTGGGCCAGAAATGCACAGTGCAAACACATCCTTCTACTTAATTATTTAGCATTGTAATCAAATACTGTGTGTATACTTAATTCAAGATTTGTCATGTTCTAAGAATGAAAAATGCTATGGATAATCTGGAAGTCTTTTTAAGTACAAGACGAAATTAGTTGAAATAATGACTTGTTTCTCCCATATATATATATATATATATTTAAATATTTATAATATATATATATATTTAAATATCAAAGTTTTTTTTGGAGAAGCTTCTGTTGTCACTGAGGTAGGAAAATGTAACTCACTTCAGAGGAGGTCTTTAAGTCATCTTTATTGGTGATAGATGTCCATTTCATTGACAATTAGTTCTTTGTATTGCTTTACTACTTGGTGATTTTAAAATAACTAACATTGTGATTACTGTAAATTGGGAGCTCAGTTTACAGGACTGTAAGTCAGTGTTTTATGTAGAGAATTAAGAGTCAAGCAGTAGGATTTAAAAATCCTTGCCAGGACCTTGTGCCAGGTTAGCGTGTTTCATGTTGGAGACCTGTTCTGGTGGGGAAACAAGCAAGAAGTCCCCTCTGTTCTCCCTCGAAGTACATGACTTCGTCTGTTCAGCAGTCTGATCTGGCTTCGTGTGGGATTAGGTGATCGTGGTTGCCAGAGCAAAGACTTGGGGAGTGGTGAGGGGTCTGTGACCACCCCTTTTGGTCACAGCTGCTGGTCCATTGATTGTAACATCAGCTGTACCTGAATGGTCAGGACGTGTAAGAAATCCCTACAGAGTGTTAAATCAGCTTTATGTATCTCTTGATTCCCCCATTTTCTCATAATCCTTCAGTATTTATAGTTTCTATGATCTCTCCTAATTTTTTGACCAGCAATTTTGTTGGTGTTCCATTATCATATCTTTTAAGGGTGGTATCTATGCTAGAATTGCTTTTAATTAATCACCAAAATCTGTTGTAAGGCTCTTAATTGGGATAACTTCTGCTTCAAGTATCGATCTTCCACTTCTCAGGAGGTTGTGAAATGGGACGATTGTTACTTTTATTTGAATACAGTTTTCACTGGTAAGAGAAATGGCATTAAACATGTACTTGCTGGCATTTGTAGTGCTCATTATACAGCTGTGTCAGACTTGACTTAATCATGCAGTTTGCTGAAGGCTGTGGGAGTGACGGCTGAGGATACAGATACATCAGTATATTCAGATTGTGCCATATAAAAAATAACAAAGTACTGCATTAAGTTCTGACATACTGTTTATTTCAACTATCTTGTGTTCTACAGATCTGTACTTAAACTAGAGCTTATTTTGAAAAACTATTCTTGTAACATGCATACTGGTAGAGTAGTAGGTGAACATTACAGATCTGAACCATTCAACGAGAAGGGAAACTTGTTCTTTTGTGGAGTTAGTAGGGCATAGGATCTAGACCAGTAGCTGCAGGGTGGTGTAAGTGATAAGAGGATTTAAGTGTTTCCTTGGTCTCTAAGCACTGAGGAGAGATGGTCTACTGAATAGCGTAGGGTGTGAAGTCATCAAATGCACAGAGGCTGAAGTGTGCTTGCTGATCAGAGCAGCAGGGATAACAAGGCAGCCCTCCACAGGCCTAGTTTCCAGCGGAAGGGAGACTTAAGCGATCCAAGTCCCTTTGGTTTACTTGAGGGAAATGTAAATGACATCTTGATTATATGTTCTAGGTAATTGCGCATTATGGGTATTCAGACGTGAACAGATGTGGAATTGGGAAGCTCCTTAGAGTGACCAAAAGGGCATAACGTTCAGTGGCTGGAGATCTTCATTAAAGAAATGAAACAGGATGTTTTGTAGTGTAGAATGTAATAGCAAATAGCTTTCTAGTGAGTTGGCGAGTATCTAAAATGAGATTTTTTTGTTTTTTTAATGATCTCAGAGTCTCAGAGAAAGTTAACGGATTTTGGGTATGGTGGAGATGAAATGAATTACCATGCTGGATTTTTTTTTTTTCACCTGGCCTTTGAGGAAAATTTCAGGGGAGGATCTACTAAAGGCAACGCATTGATCATTGTGGGGAGGAGTCCTGACGTCAACCTGCCTAAATGCACTGCACCTCTGTGTTAAGATGACTGTCTCACCATGCTTCAACTGCTTATCAGCTTTCTAGTCCCTGATACACTTTAGTTTTTAGCTTGTGTTTAGTTTTAACTGAAACATTTGACCATAGCTGAGAGTTAATTGCAGTTGAGTGGCTGGATAAGTTGGGAACTAAGAGAATCCATCTCTTTTTAAAGGTTGTGTTCACATGCTCAGATTCAAGCTTGACTTCCTACAGGAATTCCTTTTTTTTCTTATTGGCATTTCCACTAGCAGATGGAAACTTCTTTTTGCATCCTACTGCAGTTTAGAGTATGAATTATCTGGGATTATGTAGGCATCATTTACTTATGCAATTCATTTGTATTGCAAGGGTAACATTGGCCTATCTTGTCTTTGTTTTTCCTGTGAACCATGTGGTATAAAATGTATAGGGGAGTCGAGATAGACGATCTGACTTCTTGCTGGTTTAAAATCTCCTCACTGTTACAATGCCAGAGTATGAACTCAGATGCATTTGGATTTAAGAAGTCAGTCTCCATTTCCCGATTTGAGGTGAAATTTGTAGTGTATAGTGTACTGAGTATACTGTAGAATAGATAGAGGCTAACAGATTGCATCCATCTTCTTACCAGCATTTTGTTTATATAGAGAAAATTTTATTAAAAGAGAAAAAGTATACCTCCTGGAAGTTGTTTTCAAATAATGAGAGCAGGTTGACTTTGTGAATAGCAGAATGTGAGTGAAATGCTGTATTTTTCTTTCTAGGTTTAAAGGCATAAAGCTTCACTAGAACTGTAACTAGAATGGACAGTTATTTTAAAGCTGCAGTCTGTGACTTGGACAAGCTACTTGATGAATTTGAACAAAATACAGGTTAGTACCTCCACTGCCTTCCTCTCCAGTGTAGCAATACTAGCGAAATGACTATTACAGTGGAACTTGAAAGTAACATATAACGAGTAAAAGCTTGCATTAATGAGTAGTTGAGATTTTGGGGTTGTGCACTATAGAAACCCATGAGTCTTACAAACTTTGCTTTTGATCTCTTTTTGTTTAAAATAGATGAATGTGACTTCTACAGAACACCTCAAAATCCATATGACTCGAAACAACATTCATTTTCTTCAGACTTGGATGGCTTACAACGTGCATATCCAACACCCAGACTGCATGAGGATGCTTGTATGGCATCAGAAGAAATCTCTCTAGTCAGCCATACTGGACCAAATGAAGGGATTCTGAATTACCCATCACAAAATGAGAAGAGTGTTGCTGGGCCTGATCTTTTGTCCACTGTGGACAGCAGTTCCTCAAAAGAAATTCAGGCTTCCACCCCAGGAAGGTGTAGTATACCTGTGTGTGATCTTGTTAATGACACAGGTAACTTGATTCATTCAGCAGGTTCCAGTGAAGATAATCAAAAGTTGCAGCCACATGACTCCCAGCCCAGTGAAGACTGTTTGATTGGCTTTGGCATACCTTGCATACCTATTCCTGTTTGTGTGTCATCAGTAAGTTGCAGCGGTGGTGTTTCAAGTACAGAACAGTGTGATGGGGACTCATTGCTACAAGATTCCGGACACCTTAAAACAGAGGAGAGTAGCCCATTGCCTTTAAAATCAGATGTTTTTGCTAAAACAATGATCTCAGAACCATGCGGTGATACACACAGAACAGAATCTTTAAAGTGCAGTGAGGTGTTTGATCAGCCAGAACAAACTGCTTGCCTTAATACTGCATGTGTCTCTGTAACATCACAGAGTTCGAATGTATACAGTCCCAAAGATGAGACAGCAGATGGGAAATTGTCTTGTGAACCAGAAGATGAAAGTGCATGCTCTGCAGTGAGCAAAGAGGTGTATGGAGGAAATGCCCTAGAAGATGAAGACTCAAAAGATCAGAGTAAAGATGAATCCATGCCTTCGGATCTGCCAAAGAGGCCTCAGTTGCACAAAAGCCATGCAACATTACCTGGAAGTTGTGTTTTACCAGGCTCCATATGTCAAACAGGGACTAAAGTAGCCTTAGAAGAGAAAGTTACAGAGGAGAATGTAAATAGTGAAGAACTTGCTGGCAGTGAAATACTAAGCAGTGTTTCACCTTCATGTGTATCAGTCAAGGATGTCCAGACATCGCTGTCTGTATCTGAACGTGGTTCATCAGTTGTAACAGAAGAAGTTAATCCTCTACCTCAGAATGAAATGGTGGAGGTTATTAGTGACAGTTTAACTATTCATGCTGGGAAGTCTAAAACTGATGTCTCTACGTGTGAATCCTGGAAAGAGACTGACTTGCATGAACAGGAAGAATATTTACCTAAAATCAACCAAAGTGTTGTGGAAAAGAGTGCCGGTGGAGAGAGATGTGATACTGAGAATGCGATTGATGACAGTGATTCTGAGCAAATCAAAGATATTGCTTCTGCTTTTCAGGAATATGAAGCTGAGCCATATGGTGTTGGTATAGACTCCTATTACAATGAAAGTATTGGCCAAGTTGTGGCTGACTTCTCTGTTGAGGAGGGCATTATCAAAAGTGATACTCTAATAAGTGATGCCGAGCTTGATGAATTCTTGTATGGACAAAGTCATCAGTCTAATTTGACTTTAGACAATGACAGTAACTTAATGGAAGCTGATGCAGAACAAATGCATTTAACAAACGTGAACCTAGATTTTACAGAGGTTGCTGAAGAACATACACAGACAAAACTGGAAGATATAACTAGCATTAATAGGAATCTCGAAGTATCTCTTACTGCCAATAAATTGGAATCTCCAACAGAAGGGATTCATATTCAGGATGTGACTGAGAATGGTAGCGAGGCACTAGTTTCGAAGTTTCACACTGAAGGTGCAAGACCAAAGCAGTTGTTTGGCCTTCCGCAAGGAGCTGCTGGTCAAAGACAACTGAATGAAACAGAAGTACCTGAGAGAGAAAACCAGGAAGTGAATTCTGTTACCCCAGAAGTTCCCCTCTCAAGCACCAGCATTAAATTTGATAAAAATTCTGAACCTGCTGTGGAAAGTAGCACTGAAACAGGAGGAAGTCAAACATCTGAAAGTGCAGAACCAGTTAAAACACCTGCAGCTCTTTCACAGAAACAACCGTTGTGGGTCCCTGATTCAGAGGCACCCAACTGCATGAACTGTCAAGTGAAGTTCACCTTTACAAAAAGACGACACCACTGTCGTGCATGTGGAAAAGTAAGTTATTGATGAGGGGGTCCTTTGGCATTGTAAGTAAATTTACTTTGATTTAGGGATAACCAGAATATGAAAGGTGAAGAATGTGGACAGAATTCTTCTGGGCTCTAAGTGTTTTTCTTTATTTGACTGTTTTAATTTTTATTCAGAGATACAGATTGTTGGCAAGTACTGATATTAAGTCTTTTTAAGTCTATTGAAAGACTTTTTAATAATGGGGTTGTAAGTGAAAAGTTACTATTTTATCTTCCATTACTGGCTAGACTGTTCTTCTTAAGGAAGATGGGACAATGTGCACTGTATAGTGATAACTACAATGAATCTTTTTTTTTGCCCAGTTCTTAAGTATTTAAGCTTTAAAAATGGAGGTGCTGATGATGGTCATCGGAATTCAAGTAAGTGAATCCATGGCTCACAATATCCATGGCTCAGGAAGGATCGTGTCTTTGAGGAGCTGTGCCAGCAGTAGCCATGCAAAGGATTTATAGTCTAAGTCTGTCCTCTGTGCTTAAATGTATGTGTAAATTTCCAAGGGAGTTGTCAGGGAGGGCAGGGGAGCAGGGAGAAGTGTGCTACGTCTGCTGAGAGAACGATACTCTGCAGGGAGTAAATAACGTCAAAACTTGTTTTTAATCAAAAATAAATTTCCTTGTGAGCTAATGTGGCTTATGTACTTGTGCATAAATTGAAATATTAATAGTACTAATGAACTGGTTTTTCAGTGTTCCTCTGCAGGCTTTATGGGTGAGGAAGTATTGCAAAGGCTAGTATTTATTAACTTCTTACATCCTCAGTTTTAAAAGACACTCAGAGAGGCTTGCTATTTTTTTTATTTTTTGCCCAGAATGCCGCTTCTGGTGCTGTGTATTCAAACCATAGTCCCCATTTACTTGCAGTAAATGTACAGCAAAGGGTAGGTGAGCAGTTTGATGCCAAGAAAATGAAGATTTCATCATGACAAGCTAAAAGTCATTGAACTTAAGTAGTTGGCAGTATACCCTGCTGAAGTTATGCAACATTTTAAAATACAGTTCTTCAGAGTAGGCTTCATTTCAGTCATTTGGCTGTTTACGCTTGCCATGAGATTTCTTGCACGTCCTCTGGAGAAGGAGGACCCTTCAGTACATGCTGTTGTTCACAGCTAACAGCTGCTAGTGTTGCTAATCCTGTGCGTTAACGGAGGATGTCTTGGCATAAGAACAGCATAATTAAAGGGAGCTTCACAATGTATGTGCATTGGGAGAATGGGTGAAGTCTCATAACTGTTACAGATAATGGTGTGCTATGCAGCTCTGTCATAGCTTTTCTGAGCATGCAATAGCTTACGGTTTTGTCGCTTGTCTTTAAAGACAAAGTTTACCTTTCTCATGGGTCCATTGTGGGTTGCTGTGTTTTCTTCCACTTGGACTTAAGAAGAAGCTGGTAGAAGTGCATAGTTGTCCTCTCTGACCTCTCCCAGAAGAGAATTGTATATTTTTCATATGGTCCTACAGCTTTATTAATGAAAAAGGCAGAACTTGGTAATTCTGGCTTCTGTGCTGGAGGGGAGCTTGAGGCAGTTATCCCAGCCGTCTTCTGGTGGCATACGTGAGGCCAAACAACTTCTCACCTTTATTTAGTTGTTTGCTTATTGCTGTGGTACGTTTTTTCTTCCTAGTGCAGCCAGAATCAATTTCTTTGCTCAGCAGCTTCATTTTCACCACTTTTGCCCTGCCGAACTACCTGTCCCTTAGTTCTCCACCTCTTGTCTCCTGTGCAGGAGGATTAAGTCGATTCCTCTGTTGATGGTGCCAGTGGCACCAAGTGTAAGAGGAGAATGGCAGTCGCAAAGGTTGCACTGCTCAGCATGTGAAGCCTTAAGGTTGATTGCAGCTGATTAGCAATTAATCCTTTCCAGTTACATTCTTAACTTCTTTACTGAGCATGTGTTTTCAGTTGAGATAAATTACCTGTGACATTAATGCAGAAGCAACTGGAATGGTTTCTTTTTTGGGGTTATCTTGCACTGATCAGGTGTAACTGTGTTTACAGTGGCTTTTCCTCCTTGAAGAGTTAACTTATAATAACCATTTTTTTCCTCTGTCACTGCTGTTTGTTTTTTTCCCCTTAATCCACTTTGCTTTCCTGGAGATAATTAGGAATAGCAGGAGACTTAGTGTTGCCTCCACTTAACTGTGATAAGGCATAGAAGGCTTCTGTCAGACCAAGGTTTGAAAAACTATTTTTTGTAAAGGCTAATATGAAATCTAGAGTCTGTATATAGCTAAAAATAGTAAGACTTCTTGAAAACTTGCAAGCTCCAATAGGCAGAACATCAGGTAAAAGCAGGAAAAGCACCAGGTATTTGTGGGAACTTGCAGAAAAATTAGAAATGTAATTGTTGAATGGATTGTACAATCTCATGGCATGGTCCAGACTAAAAAGTTACCACCCCTCCCAGCCCCAAATCTATGCTTAAAAATAGACAGGATAGATATACATATATATATATACACACACACACACATATATATCCATATCCTGTTGAAGTGCGAGAGTGTAAGCTGTTCTTTCAAAGCATGAGCTTTAAGTGCTTTGCTGAAGGGAGCTAGCAACAAGAAGGCATCTAACATAATTCTATCTGGCAGAGTAGTGGAGACTCCTTAGCTAACGTAATTCCAGAGCCAGCATTATTAGTAAGTTGTTTGGGAAGCACTGAGCCTTGGTTCGGGTAGTTGTCTGAGAGGTAGAAGAGGTAGCTTGGATTCTCCTAGATTCGTTGTAGTGCGGGTATCAGTGCTGCAAGAAGAATGGTCTGGGAATGGATCTTTGCTGACATGGTTTCAAACAATACCTGAGTCCTTTTTTTCTGAAGATTTGGAGATAGCATCATGGATAGCTTCCATGGGAGATGGCTTGCATGACCTAGGCTTGAATATGTATTTCTTGGAAGAGCTTTCTAATCACTATGCAATTATATGCCAGATGCTTCAGGGTATGGTCCTAAAAATAAAATAAAATAAAATTTTTAGTCAATCTGGGGGTACCTGGCTATATGTAATTTGATCTATCCACAGGAACAAGCTTTATGTGCTGCTCTTTTTCATACCTGGATCAGAAAGTATACTGGGATGACACTTTCTATGTCTGAATCTTTCTGTTCCTCTGTTCTAGCTGTATCCCTGAAATACGCTACTAATACAGTCTGTTCTCTCCTTATTTCCCATTTGAGACTAAACTGTTCCATAATACTAAGGAAGACAAGTGTTCTGTAGGCTATTGGGGATATAATAAAATGTTTCAGAAAACATCATAGATACCTGGAAGTTCTTATACAAGACCAAGAGTTGCTTGGAATATTATTGTACCTTAATTTTTTATTTATTAAGTAATTCTTTCATTTATTTTTAAGGATTACTGCACTTTCAGCAGCTTTCCATGGAGAAAGCAGTTGATGGAAATGTGCAAAGCAGCATTTCAGACTCTTTGCAGAGTTCCAGCAGATGCTGGACCTGAAATCGTGATGCTAAACTTGAGCTTTGGGAGGGGGTGGAGCTTTGATCCAACTCCTTAGCATGACTTGGCCATCTTCCCTGTTAGAAGGTTCTGCAGAACATGAGGATCCCCTGAGAAAGTGACGGGTGTACGTTTTGTTTAAAGTAGAATGATGATGTGCAATATCCAAGGTGTTACCCTGGTTAATGTTGCAGAGCAGTTCTATGGCACAGCATTCATTGATGAGTATTTCAGAAGAGCAATGGGATGTAGCCTTTTTCAGTTTCCACTATGGACAGACTGTGATGCAGTTTTTGGAAGTAGAGTAGGAACTCCTGATCAAAAGCAGACTTTGCAGCCTGAACCAAACTGTGGAGCTTTGAGCTTCCTAATGAAAACCTGTCTATTCTAGTACTTTCCCTTCTCTAAACACAGAAACATGTTATGACATGCATGTGCTAAAATGCTTTATGCATGCTTTGTGTTATTCCATCTGTTTGAGTAAAACAAGTAATAATAGGAACTGAGCTCAGGAAATAGTGGGGCTTTGCTCATAATGCTTAATTTAGTCTTTCTTGTTCAGGTTTTTTGTGGTGCTTGTTGCAAACGAAAGTGCAAACTACAGTACATGGAGAAGGAAGCAAGAGTCTGTATTGGCTGTTACGATGATATTAATAAAGGTAAAGAGCTTTTTGTTTGTTTTTTTTTTTTTTTTAGTAATTGCAGTAATCATTAAAGGAGAATATTTACAACTAGTATCTCTTTAACTTTGTGGTTTTTGCGAAGCTTCCCTGCTTCAGTTGGGGTCATCTGTGGCAGGAGTCCAGGAAAAGAGATTTCTGCCCCACCTTCCCCCGATCACCACAGGAGCTTTATAGTTGTTGAAAGGCCATACCCCTGCTAGTTGTCACATAAAATGGGCAAATAACATGTAGCTTTTTGTCCCGATCTTCTTAGAAGGCACCTGAACAGTATTACTGTAATTGTATCATAGGTTAACTTTTTCTTAACTGAAAGTGAAGCGTGGATGCTTTATGGAAATAGCCGGACGAAACTGAGATCCTTATTAATAATATTTAAATAACAAGTTGAAAGCATACCAGACTTTTTTTTTTAAATGTACCACCTGAATGGAATTTGGCTTCATAAATGTGATACATCTGCACTGAGGTACAGGGATTATATGGTTCATTGTAGTCACTGCAGCAATAACAAGCTGTTTGAGAACGTCTCTTTATATGTTGGGAGTGAATTAGGCAAATGGGGAGGTTGAAAATCAAGCAGTTCAGATTTTCTTCTGTACAATAGCTTGAGCATTCACTTCTCACAACTAACTAAATTGTCCACTGTTTTGGCAAAAAAAATAAATAAATCAGTATTATACCTCAAAGTAAATTTATTCAATTGTAAAATTGTAAAAACTAACCACTTCTTGTTTGGTGGTTGTTTGGTTCTTTGTTTGTTTGTTTTTAGCACAGGCATTTGAAAGGATGATGAGTCCAACTGGTCCTCTTCCTAACTCCAGTGTCTCCTCTGAGTGTTCTGCTGCACCTTTGCAGGAAGCCCAGATACCTGGTAGTGCTAACACTCCCTCATCCTCTGCATTGTCACCTATTTCAGTGCTTAAACAACCTGGCATTGAAGGTATGCTAAATATAGTATAATTTAAGTAACTCTTTTTCAAGTTCTGCTTGGAAAGAGTTGTTTACTGTATCATGAATACATACTTGGTATACTGATATTTCTTCTGAGACTCAAACAAATTCTGTGAATTGGGATTTAGAAGAAGCTTACAGCTCCTAGTTCAGACTCCATGTATGAGCTTGACCAAGTATGTCTTACGTCTCTATTTATGAAATGTGGATGTTTGTTCTTTTTCACTGTCTATGTGCTTATACAGTAACTTCTTTTTCAGTACGGATATTACTGTTATCATTTTAATATAGTTGAAGATATTTCTGGCTTGTGTTGCAACTGCCAGTTTTACACTAAACAAAGTATTCCCCCCCCACCTTTTTAAGGGAAGAGTTAGGGAGCAATGATTAGTGACTAAATAGAGTCTTTGTCCCACCATTATCTGACTTTTCATCAATGAAAATAAATTTTTAGCAACATGATACTCTAATTTTTTTAGAGTATTTCATCTTCTAGTTGTGATATGCATTTCACTCTCACCTAACTACAGAGGGATGATGGGATGACCGAGGAAGTAATCTTCCTTATGTAGGAACTGATACATGTAACTATAGCATGACATCTTCCTATGCTAGTATGAGATGTCTTTTGCATGTGCTCACCTGATGGGAGAGACTGGCTGGAGTCAAGCTGTCTACTTGTGTTTGGTTTCAGTGAACAGACTGTCTATATAACTGGGGGGAGAAGGGGCTAAATTTGTATCCCTTTCAGTTGTTAGGACAGTGAAAATAATATGAAGTCAGTGTTGTTTTCTCAACCTATCCTAGGGCTGTGCCCCAAAGAACAGAGGAGAGTTTGGTTTGCAGATGGTATTTTGCCAACTGGAGAAGTGGCAGATACAACAAAACTTTCATCTGGAGCAAAGAGGTCATCACAGGACCTAAGTCCAGTAAACCCTGACTTGCCAGAGATGCATATGGTATGAATTAAGAAGTGTGTGTAGGTGCATGAATTCTATCTTGAAATAACTTTGCTTGCTACTGATTGGGGCGTATGTGAACTTTAAAAATGATATAGCTGAATAAACTCCAAATCAAGCTTTTCCTGTACAGGCTTTGATTAACTATTCTTATGAAGGTGTCCTCAGCCATAGCTCTAAAATCTGTCATTATTAACGTGCTAATAGTTTTTTCCAGTGGTTATCTGTAGTTTGCTTGTTAAACTAAACTAAACTGCTGTACAAGAAGCTGATTAATGTCCTAGAGTACTATACCATAGGGTGCAGCAAAATCAGTATACTGCTGTTGCAGAATTAGATTTTACACAACTCTTATGTAGCAATAATTAAGGATTTATTATATTTGTATAGCACATAACCAAGTTAGATTACATGTTTTTTTAACAGCACTTGATCAGTATTTAAGTTTTAGACAATTGACACAATGATCAATGGTTCTACAGTGGAAACAGGGGCTTAAAGATTCAAGGCTGGCAACGTTCACCCAAGACTTACTGCAGGGTCCTGGGAAGTTTCTAAATCCAGTTCCACACTTCCAAGACTCCCTCTTAAAGTAAATTTCTCACCCTACTCCCCTGTCGGCGTTTGTCTGCAGACAAGCTTGTTCCTTGAGGAGTCAGCCCTGAGAGGTACTTCTTCTGGGATCCTCCCAGCTCAGGGGGACATTGAGGATGCCGCCTGCTGAGGTCCCCAGAGAGCTCCAAGAGTTCTTGCTTGGGATCACTATTTATAGGATTGTGAGGCCATTGTGTTTTAGACAGTTTTCCAGGATTCAAGTCTTTTTCACTTTTTTTTTATAGTTCAGGTCGTTACTGGCTCAGGTTGTGCAGTCCCTCTTCCCTTAGCACTTAATTGTGCCATTGTCAATAAGTCACGCCAGAGGGACCCCCGGAGCCAGTCACAAAGGAGGCCTGATCACCCCGTGTCCATATTATATAAATAGCTGGGGAGTGAGGCAGCATAAGGCTTCACTGAACTGTGTAAACAGAGGAATGGTGCTGTTAGGGCTTTTCATTGAATTAGAGATAGCAAAGGGATGAGGCACCATATTTATTAGATGAAGTGATTGATCGTAGTCAAGCTCAAATTCCTTATCACGTTGCTTGCTGAACTCTGATGTGGCTCCTCGTTTTCCCATGGTAGACTTCCCAGAGCATCAAGCTGTGCCTGGTGCTCCGCTATTAATGAGCTGTCCAGTTCAAGGAGCAATCACATTGAGACCTGCTGCAGCTCATAAGCCTGAGCAAAACTTATGTCGAGTGCAGGTGCAGAGCATACCCACTACAAGTGCTTCTAATGCAGACAAGTGCTGAACTGAGAGGAGGGTGGGATTTTAAGAGGCCACGTTTGGGGTGTGAAACTAGTCACACTTGACAGGAAGAGTCAGGAGTGACACAAGCTTGCTGTGGAAAAGTTTAGAGGGATTCCTGAGCTGGAATATTTTTAAAACAAAATACATCTCCGAAGCACAGTCTCACAGAACGGTCTCAAGTTATAACAGTGTTCAAGAGTTTTAAAAACAAATTACAAAAGCTAATACCCAGATCAGATCATTATTGAGTGTATGGAGAATTTCAACAGTTGCAGGGTGTATAATATGTAAATCAGCCTTATTTCATGAGGCAGGGATAGCAGTAAATGTGATTTCATTTGAACAAGGATTCCACTAAGTTGCAGGTGAATCTGGCTTCCGCAGAGACTTTGAGCCTGAGGAGCCGTTCAGAGTGACAGTGAAGAAGTGCTAAGGCTTTTGATGGGGATGATCGTGCCTCACACGTCTGTTAGAGGAAATGTGCAGTGGTAGAGATAATGCTGATACTGTTCATGAACATGTATGTCTAGAAAAGCTCATCAAGAGCTCTTGAAAGAAGGTAGGCATCAGTTAGAAATAAAAAGACCCCCTTCCAAATCATAATGATAAACCGAACAGCTACCGTAAGTGATAAAGGGATGAAGAACTGAGTCTAATTGTTCTGTGTCCTGGACTCAGTGCTATTTGTTGTACTTGCAGAGGATAAAAAGGGTAAAACTGTTCAAAAGTGAAGGCAAATATATTCCAGGTATTAGTGAATTGGATGTTAAATTATGTCATATGCCATGAAGTGCAGGCTTAGGAGTGTGTGATTTGGGGCTTATTAATGTTACTCTTATTACTGTCTCACTGGGTGGAAAAGGCCGGTTTATGGTCAGTGATCAATCTGAAGAAAATGCTTAAGTAATTGTTAAAAAGGGAAGTAGGTAGGTGGGAACAGAGGAACAGAAGTAGAAAATCATTATGACGATAGGGGCATCCATATTGCTCTCAGAACTTGAATATACCTAGCAGCTCTTGTTCAACCCAACTTTGTGATCAAAAGATATATCCCGTGTTCCATTTTGGGGAAAGAGGAGGGCATTTTCACTTCAAAAAGATGAGAAACGTCTAAAATTAAACGTGGCATGGACAAAGGAAACAAATAGTTGGTGGTTCCTGTGTGCAGCTTTCAAAGTTGAAACAAACCCTCCATAATGCAGCTCTAAAGCTCAGGATGTACTTTACCAGAGAGCATGTAATCCTGAACATGCTGTCACAAGATGCTATAAAGGCTGAAAGTATAAAGTGATACACAACACCAGCAAGTGAATTTGTGGGGAAGAAGTCTACTAGAGGCCATTTTAATCATAGCTCTTATATTTTTGTGTGCGTTTGTGGAGTTGGTGGGTTTAGGGGTTGGTGTCTCTCCCCCACCCCTTCTAGCACACATTCTATAAGCAGGGGATTTGATAGAAGCTGAGGGCATACCAGGAGAACTATTATTACAGGACAAGCATAGAGTTGTTAGGTTTTTTCTTGTTAAAATGTGGTCTTTCCTGTTGAAATAGGATGCAAGTCTACATGGATTTGTAGTGTGATAACTTAGCATACTTCAAAGGTGATAGATCACCTCCTGGTTTGTTTTTTGGTGACAGTCCATATCATAACGTGACTGTGCTCTTAGTTTGCCATATCCACTTCACTGAGGGAGCAGCATAGGTTTGACACCAAACTAGAAGTGAGTCAGACTGTACAATGCTAGACTCCTGTTTCTTCTCTCATGTGTTCTACTAACAGCTGCTTGTAATACTGAAGTGGTCAAAATGAGGACAGATTACAATGTTCAGTAGGCATGAGTGAGGAAACAGTAATACAGAACAGATTGCTTAAGGGATACTTATTGTTGATGTGTTAGATCTAACTATGCTAATACAACTGATTTACAACACTGGTGGGATTTTTTTTGTTACCAAGCAAACTAGTAACACATCTTCACCTAAGATAGGGACTAATGTGACTTCTAACAATGGGGGAAAAAATGCAAGAGATTTGGTGGCATTTCCTATAATTTTTGATAGATTTCTTTCCCATTGTGCTTTTTGCTTCTAGATTGCTAGTATAGAACTTAGAGTTTGTTGTGAGACTAGAGTGTAGATCTTCTTTTTCTTTTTCTCATAGGCTGCAAACCCAGAGGAAGATGACATACTAACTGATGTAAATTCAAAACCAAAAGAAGAAATAGATGTTATTACAAGAATGGAGGGACTATGTCCTTCTGTTCCTTCAGAACAGGATGTGCAGGAGGCTGTTTGCGGCCAGAGCGAGATGGCGCATATTTATAGATCCGTAACTCCAGGAAATAAAGAGACTTCTGCTACAGAAGATGAGAAAACTAGTTCCAGTTTAGTTGATCGGACTAAAAGTGATATGCCTGTTAGTCCTTCAAGTTACAGAGCACTTTGTGGTGTTGAGAACCGTGTCCGTAGAGAAATCAGCCTTGTTCCTGATGGTGACAAACTCCCACCACTTTTGCTTGCAGTGGGTGAGAAAGGAAAAGGTAAAATTCAAATAAGTTGTGTTGTATCACCAGATGCAAGATTTCTGAATGTTACTATTTATGTATGTAACCTACGTTTTAGTACTACTTTAACTCTCATCTGTGCACACTGGATTGTTTGTTAATTGAACATGAATTATTAAAATGTCAGAATGCTATGAAAATAGCACTTCATCGCTTAAATGCATTATAGTAGTGACAGTTCGAATTGTTTGTAATTGACGGTACCAGTATATGGATTGAGAAGACAGCATACACAATTTATCAGTAATCAACAAATGAGTGGCAGCCCTAGTTCACACCTTTGTTAGAAGTTACTGCTTTATTTTTGTATGGCCTTTGAATCTTAGGATAAGCTGTTGAAGAGAATAGCTGGTTGATCCACAGCTGTTCTAAGTTTGAGAATAATTACCACCCATTTAACATGGGAAGATAGGACAGTCTTTCATATGCTATGATCTGTAGTTCTTATTTTAAATATTTGGCTGACATTGAACTAAATCAGATGTTTGTTTAGATCCTCTAGTGGAAGAACATCCGTCTCACCAACAGGTCACCTTGCTTCTTGCGGAAGGAGGTCCCAATCCATTAACATTTATCCTAAATGCAAACTTGCTTGTGAATGTCAAGTTAATACCTTGTAAGTACTGCACATTTCATTTTACATTAAATCTGTATTTCCTCTTCTGATTGTATGAAGCAGTATCTTTATTACTGTGGTATCTATCTTTGATTAAAGATTCTTCAGAAAAATGCTGGTACTTCTCAACAAATGGACTACATGGTTTGGGTCAGGCAGAAATTATCATTCTGTTGCAGTGTTTGCCAGATGAGGAGACTTTTCCTAATGAGATACTCAAATTATTTATTAACATCTATAAGGATGCAGTGAAAGGTATGTAACTATGATGATCTAACTTTATAATATCTTCTTACTTGTCTTTAAAGTTGGAGGTTTATGTAATTTTTATTGCAGTTTTTGTAGGTGTCTGATTCGGTTGAAGAAACCTTGCAGTGTTAGTCTTGGGTTCTCTAAACAAAAAAATGGGAGGGAAAGAATTTAAGTTTCTCTATTGTAAACATCTGGTTTGCTTGTTTGTTATCGTTCTTCATATGGTCTTAGAGATTCTGGGTATAAGTCCTTGAGCCTATGGCTTAGGGTATCTGAACTTCATTTGTAGAAGTAGAATACTTGTATGTGTGTAAATATGAGGTCTGTTAATTGAAGTTCATCAATCAATGTGTACCAGAACACTGTACACTTCAAAGTTTTTTGTATTTGGAAAAAAATAGTTTTCATCTAGTTAATAAATAAGACTATAGAGCACTTAGTCTATGGGTTTAGATGTCTCAAATTTTCAGCAAGATTTGAGATATATACCTTATGGTTTACAAGTCTGTGGTAGAGCAATGACATTAGAGTAGGTACTAGTTTTCTTGGCAATAGCGTGTTACTTTTTAAGATGTATAAAGACTCTCTGTCCCTTTTTCAACAGGAAGATTTATAAGAAACATGGAAAACATTACGTTTACTGAAAACTTTCTCAATAACAAAGATCATGGAGGATTCCTGTTTGTTTCACCAACTTTTCAGAAACTTGATGATTTAATTCTACCAGATAACCCTCTTCTTTGTGGCATTCTAATCCATAAGATGGAAATACCCTGGGCAAAAGTTTTTCCAATCCGTTTGATGTTGAGATTGGGAGCAGAATATGGGGGTAAGTTTTAACACTTCAAATAGCCATATAGATGTAAAATTCCCCTCGAAAAACGTTAACTTTGACACTGCTCCAGGCTCACTGGAAGAAAATACTTTCACAAGTTGTCATTGCATTGAAGAGATAAAGCCAGCTTGCACAGGACCTGAAGGCAGATAGTGTCCTAAATGCCTTCTAGAGTTGCTTGTGTGTACTTTTTGAATAACACAGAGACTAATGTAGAGGTATAGGTGCTGCTTTGTTTCCTGTCTCACTGTTCCTTACTTGGAGACAGTTTAGATAAGGAGTTTAGATAAGTTGCAGGATGGAGCTGTCACTTGAGTGGAATGGATTTCAAAAATATATAAACTTTTCCCAGCTTGGATGGTTTTTAATAAATAAGCCTGTCATTTTAGAGGTTTTAAGCCTATAAATGTGCATCACTCAGTTATTCATGCATTCGAGTCAGTAGTGGAGTTCTACTTTCTGCCTGGGTGTTGGCAAGGGTGGTAGCTTCTTTGCTGTTATTCTTTCTCAACAAATTTACTGTCATTTTTGTATCAACCATGCACCTTCTTTGATCTCACAATCCTGATTTTGCAATGCAATTTGCTTTGTTTTCAGATTACTTTGTGTTGTGGTCTGTGGTCTCGTGCATCTCCTTGCTTTCCCTTGGTTTCCATCTGCACGTTTTCTATTCCAACCATAGAACCGCAAAGCATTTAAAACCTTGTTACCTTGTATGAATCTCTTCATTCACTTTGTTCGTTGCCTACCAATACTAAGTGGTACTTCATATTAGAAGCAGATGTTACCTGCATGGTATTCATATTCAAGCAACTATTGAGCCTTGCATCTCCTCTTATGACTGATGACCCAAAGACTGAACACAGGATGTTTCCTTCCAGCCCAATTGTTGCAAGAAGTGTAGCTGATAAAGCATGTGAACAGCATCAGGTCTCTCAGAAGACTTCTGCTGCTGGGGGAGACATACAGACATTGCAGTATGATTTAACTGTGGGCGAGGAAACCATGCAGTGGGTTGAAGTGAGGGAGAGTGAGGGAGAAACACAGTGGCTCTAGTTCACTTGGCAGTTTGGATAATGAAATTAAGAAACATAGGCTATAGCTGAAAATAAATACTTGTATTAGTGAGTTTTACAGTTGTTGGTAAGTAAACTTGACCTTTTTTATTTCTTCCACTCCAGCATATCCAACTCCTCTAGTAAGTTTCAGACACCGAAAGCCACTCTTTGGAGAAATAGGACACACAGTAATGAATCTACTTGTTGTGAGTAATTGTTCTCTTCCCTTCTTGTTGTAATCTATTTTATATAAATATCCTCAGAACTCAGATTATTTAAAGCTGAATTACTTTTGGCAAAGTTAAAGAGCTAACATTTTTGTTTTTCAGAGCTAACTTGGAAATTCCTTACCAAAGACAATTTAGATGTCAGTTAAGGAAGCTGAATCTTTGTGGTGGGTTGATCTTGCCTGGCTGACAGGTGCCCACCACGATGCTTTCTCTCTCCCTCCTCTTCAAGATACAGGGAGAAAATATGATGAAAAATCTTTGTGGATTGAACTAAGGACAGGGAAATTGCTCATGTACTACCATCCCATTCAAAACAGGCTTGACTTGGAGAAGATTAAACTTGTTGCCAATAGATAACAAAGTGAGAACTGAAATAAAAACAAACTAAACCCACCTTTCTTCACCCACCCCACCCCCCTTTCTTCCCAGGCTCAACTTCATTCCCAGTTCTTTTACTTTCTCCACACCTGAGTAGCACAGAGGGATGGGATATGGGGTTGCAGTCAGCCCATAACACTTTATCTCTGCTGCTCATTCCTCCTCACTCTCTTCCTCTGCTCCATTGTGGAGTCCATACCATGAGATACAGTCCTTTTGCCAACTGCTCCAACGTGGGTGTTTACCACAGGGTGCAGTCCTTCAGGAACAGACTGCTTCAGTGTGAGCTATTCTCCATGGGCCACAGTTCATGCCAGCAGCCTGCTCCTGTGTGGGTTCTCCATCAGCTGCAGCTTCCTTCAGGCCACATCCATCTGCTGTGACGTGGTGTTCTTCATGGGCTGCAGTGTGCAGATCTGCTCTGATGTGGTCCTCACTCGCCACAGGGCATCTTCTGCTCTGGGACCTGAAGCACCTCCTTCCCCTTCTTCACTGACCTTGGTGTCTGCAGGGCTGGTTCTCTGTTTCTTGCTCCTCTCTCCCAGCTGCTGTTGTTTCCCCTTTCTTCCGTCTGCTCTCCCAGAGGCCCAACCAGCATCACTCATGGCCATGCCCTGGCCAGCAGCAGGTCCCTTTTGGTGCCGGCTGGAGCAGGCTCTGCTCTGACATGGGGCAGTTGCTGGGCTCTGCGCGCAGAGCAGCCCTGCAGCCCCACTGCTACCAAAACTTCATCAGTTAAACCAGGTATAATCTTTCACGTCATACTTTTGTTAGCACAGTCTCTGGTAGTAAGAAATAGCTTTAACTGAGAAAAATGTTGAAATTTACAGTAAAGCTGGTAGTAATCACTGTTCAGTTATATTTTTCTTTTACAAGGACTGTCCTGGCACAAGAACTCTAGTCTTAAATCTGACATCTCATTAAATTTGAAAAAGCAAACTTGACAGGCAGATTCTGTATTCTAAGTAACATTAATTACATTGACACACAAAATTAACTTTGTTATGGTTAACTAGTCTGACTGTCTTGCATGAAAGACTTGACTCACTTCAAGTCAAGAGTTTTTCCTTTGTTACCCAAATAGTTTGATGTAAACTTCTAGTAAGCCTGTATTTCTGACTGGTAACTTCCTCTTCTAACACTTATGTATAACTTATCCTTAAGGCTGTAAGGAAAATTACTGAAAAGGTCACAGACAGAATTGCATACACCCAGGTGATTGCTAAATCCTCTCTAGTCTAGAAACCATTACAGCTTAGATGAAGCGGCGGTCTTTGGCTCTCTTCTGTTTTTGCTATCATTGATTTCCATGTTGTTACATACAGAATCAATCTCAGGAATTAAGCCATATGAAAATAGTGATTCTTTTTTTCTTTCTCGATGGAGGAATCTTAAGTTTCAATTCCATGGGGTTGCTCCCTGCCTGATTGGTGATGGACCAGTACCAGCGTGGGGGCAGAGGAAGAACTTCAGGGCAGAAGGGAGAAGAGTACAATGGAAATTCACTTAATTGGCTTAAGCCACAGTCTTTGTGTTACTCAAGTGCTAAGGCCACAGATTGTTAAGGTCTGGAAGAGTAGCTTGGGAAAGACAGACAGGCACATAAGGACTAGCATAAGCTGATCAGTGTTTACTCTCTGTCGCTGTCACGCAGGGGATATTGAACCGGATTTGTCTTAGTATCTGATGTAGTATACCCATTCCTTTTTTTATCCTGCTGTGGAATTACACCTTTGGACTTAAAGGAGTCTTAATGTTGCTCTGGTGACAGGGAGGGCTTCTATAGAATCTATTTTCAGTTGGATTACAGTTGCTCTGATTTTTCTTTATAGCTGTGTTCGGTGGCATCTGTTCAGTGGCATCAGCTTAAAATACTGAGAATATGTGCTTCTTGGCAGGGTTACTTCTTTTGATACAGCAGGAGTTTGAGTCATGGTAAGATGACTGCAAAACATTCTCGTTAGGTTTTTAACTACAGGCGGTGCAAGCTCAACCATTAAAGATCATAAAATCTAGTACCACACAAGTGACTGGGGTGATGGTAAATGGTGAAGGCAAAGGGAGTCTGTGAGGTATATCCTTACTACTGCTAAACAATGTCAGTTCAACTGAAACTTGCAGTGCAGTGAGATCTGCTCATAAACACTCTTCTTGCTACAGGTGAGCTGATCGAGGAAGTTACTGATTTCCTGGCTCAGCTGCTGACAAGAGCCTTCTCTAATCTTACTTCAGCTGAGCAAGTAAAGGCAAATGAAACCATTTTACATCTAACATCACATTTCCATAATAAAACAGAATAGGGAAATTTTGCAAAGTGGCTGTCAGAGGAATGTATGATAAACACAGAATCACAGAATGGCTGAGGTTGGAAGGGACCTCTGAAGGTCATCTAGTCCACCCTCCTTAAACAGTGCAATACTCGAGCAGCAAGTACTTCAAGTGCTCAAGAAATTATAGAATCATGAATATCCTGAGTTGGAAGGGACCCATGAGCATTGAGTCCAACTCCTGACTCCATGACAGCGTTGTCCAAACCCTTCCTGAAAACCAACACTCTTGGGGCTGGATGTAAAATACTTTGTCTTGATGAGATTTACTCTCAAATGTAAGGAAATTCTACTTAATCTGTCTGCTAACGTAAAATCTTTGTCTGTTATAGGATCTTAGAAACTATCAATATACTTTGCATACCATAGACAACCTATTTGTTCATGTGGAAATGGGTAGAAGCTGTATTAAAATACCCCTAAGGAAGTATAATGAGGTGAGTAAAAGTAATCCAAACTGCTTTAATCTTCATTTTTGTATAACACCAGTTACATCTTTTATGTGAGGTATTTTATTTTTTTACTTTAAAAAAAAAGGCAAGAGGGAAGAAGTGATTCTTAGAGGCAGTAATGCTTTTATTCTCAAATCAATTTCCAGGCAGTTCTGCAAGTGATTTCTCCAACTGATTGCAGCTCTCTAGTTTGCTGTGCGGTAGACTCTTTGAACTTTAAAATGGTATAAGCATGTGATGTCTGGGGAGAGGGCATGAAATTGTCAGAATGCACATTTCTGTCTTCATGGATGTGTTAGAAGATGGATGATGAGTGAAAAATTGAGGCTTAGGGTAGCCTGCTAAATGTGAAAGATCAACAGTTTCTGTAAAGTCTTTTAGCACGTGTTCCCAAGGAGAATCTCCTACATATTTTCTGAAGGTGCTGTTCTGTGTAAAACTTCAAAATACAATACAATTTTAAAAAAATATTTTGTCAGTGTAGTTTTTATTACAGTTTGTTTAACTGACCTTTAGCAACAACAAAAAAGAGTAGTAAACTGCATGATGCTTAATGCGTCACCTCATAACCAATAAAATCCCTACAACTCTGATACTCTGTGTTATCAGTAGTCAGACATCACTCTCAGCTGAAGTAGTATTTTTAATCATGTTTAGTTTTCCTCGAACTAGTCATGGCAAATTAAGTTGTTCAGCCTTTCTGGAATTAAGTGAATAATCCTTGGGATTTGTTTCGAGACCTGGATTTTTCTAATGTCTTGTATTTAAAACAAGTACTGCAAAAAGAGATTTGTCACTTTAATGACAAACTTTATATTGACAGGTGATGAAGGTGGTAAATTCTTCTAATGACCATGTAATTAGTATTGGAGCCAGTTTCAATACTGAAGCAGATTCTCACTTAGTGTGTGTGCAGAATAAGCATGGCCTCTATCATACACAAGCAAACAGTGCTACTGAACATCCTAGGAAAGGTAAGCTGTCTAACGTGGCTTGTGAGGAACAGAGCAGAAATCACAGAACCATAGAATGGGTTGGAAGGGACCTTACAGATCATCTGGTTCCAACTCCCCTGGCACGGGCAGGGACACCCCCCACCAGACCAGGTTGCCCAAGGCCCCATCCAGCCTGGCCTTGAGCACCCCTAGGGATGGGGCATCCACAGCTTCTCTGGGCAGCCTGTGCCAGTCCCTCACCACCCTCTGAGTGAAGAGTTTCATGGTGCAAATAAAATGTAAGTTCACTGACTCATGCTGCAAGGAAAGTATGTATTCCCAGTAGCTTATTTAGACAAAAAGTTCAGGCATTCAAGTAGCAGAGTAAGTGCAAAATAAAATATTGCTATTTGGTTTCAGCTGTTAGTTACCTTTTAGGAATGATCTATTAAGTGAAGATTCATACTTTTTTCGGCTTGTTTTTAGATTTTTTTTATTATAGCTTGCATTTTTAGGCATAATAAAATTTTTTACATCTTTCAAAATCCAAATTTAATATGTGTGAATTGTGCAATATGTTTACAGACTAAACAGCCTGTCTGAGTAACAGAGTGTATGGAAGTACAGTATGAGTGAATCACTCTATACAGCACCTAGCAAACTGATGAAACCATGTGTAGTGAAGAATGTAGAGGTACCTTTGAGGTTTTGCAAACAATACATTTGCATTGCATAGCAGTGTATCCAGGCTGATTATTTGTGCTTCTCAAGAGTCATTAGTTGCAGGGGAATTCCGGGTTGGTAAGGCTTTACTCTTGCCATCTCTGGTGTGAATTAGAAATACTGTTCTGTGCTTCAGTAAGCATATCTATTCAGTGTGCTTTTGTTTGACTTTTGTTGGAAGTGCTGTATTTGGATTGACTGATCCCAAACTAACAAACATATGCAAAAGTTTGTAGTATGGAAATTCACGTCATCTTTTCTTTGAGTTGTTTTTAGTACCACTGAAAATGATCTAAGCTTCAGGAATATTTTCAGTTAATAAATTAAGTTAAATTTAAAACTTACGTGAAATATATGTTGTATCTTTTTAAGAAAGAAGAAAAACACAGCACAACACTGTTCCATTAACTGTCTCCTGTTTGTATATTGAGCTTTGTCAGCTTGCCTCTTACCCATCTGTCAGTATCTTACAAGAATACTGTATGCACTCATAATGTAGCTTAACAAAAGTTTTTTGCCAAGGTCCAGTGTTTTGTACTAGACTGTGACTAAGCAATTGCTAGTGATACCTTTTTTGTTTGCCCTCTTAAAAAAAAAAAAAAAAAAAAAAAAACTGTAAATTAAATGTTGGTAATGACAAACTTCAGAGATGTGGTGATATTTACGTTTTCTACTTTTTCTAGTTACAGGTGCAAGTTTTGTAGTGTTTAATGGAGCCTTAAAGACATCTTCAGGATTTCTAGCTAAATCCAGTATAGTTGAAGGTAGGAATTTTGTCCTACATGTGTTTTTTTTTTGTTTTGTTTTGTTTTGTTTTTGTTTTTCCCAGAGGATCCTAAAGGGGAGGGGAATAGAGGAGAGGGGAAAAAAAAAGGCAGTTTCATGCAAGGTCTTTGTTCCACAGTAAGCAAAACTTTTTCAGGACTTCTAACTTGTAGAAAACCTCTTACAAACAAGTCACGCACTATAAAAATACATGCTAGATCATCTGTTGGTTTTATTACATATTAAGTTTTATCTCTCTTCATGTTAGCCAATACTTGAATTTCCTTTATGGCTGGCTGTATCTAGAACTATTTTCATTGATGTACTGATGAAATGCATGTGTTGACACATAGATGCCAGATACTTGTAAGATAAGTCTACTGGTCTTTGCTCTGTTGACTAGAAAAGCTTTAATTACTACTTCTGTCATGTAGCATTTAATGCTGTTGTTGGGTATAGTGTCCAAATTAGGACTTGATGTCTGTTTATTAGGGAGCTGAGGGAGAGGGCTGGTCTCATTAGAAGTTAAGCTAAGACTCTACTTTAAAGCTTTGCTACTTTTTCTGAAAAAAAGTGATAATCTTAACTGATTTTCTTCTAGATGGACTAATGGTACAAATAACACCAGAAATGATGGAAAGCCTACGCCAGGCATTAAGAAACAAGAAGGACTTTAAAATAACTTGTGGCAAAGTGGATGCAGAAGGCCTAAAGGAATATGTAGATATTTGCTGGGTAGAAAACGAAGAAAAAACAAACAAAGGGTAAATGTATTAGCAAAACAAAGCATCTTACAGAATTCCCTTGTTCCCTGCTTGAAAATATCCACCTTTTATTTCTTGAAATAAATCTAAGGTATTTTTATTCAAAGAAAGTGTTCTACTAAAAGCTGTAAGGGAATAGGACAGTAAACTACCTGCTAGCCTGTAGATGTCACTAGCAGAACAGTTTAGCTTGTGTTCACCAAAATTAATACCGTTTTCAATGTACAAGAAGTGTGTGTGTGTGAACCTGTGAAAGTCCTCTATCGAATCAGTTATCGATTTAAGGATGCAGTTAATCTCTTCACGTTTGGGGGAGGTGAGGTGGCTTGCGAGCGCACAGTACTGCTCTTTGCCACTCGCTGCTTGGAATGCCAGCATTCAGTAAAACAAAGTAAGATGCAAGACATCCTTACTTAATGTGTGTTGAATGGTTGTTTATACATCTTCAAACTTTAATTGTACACTGCTAACTCAAAAACTGGCTTTGTGTTAACCGAGTTATTTCTCAGGGCTTGGGCTTGACTTAGTATGCCTTTTTCTGTGGTTTCGTTGACCAATTAAAAAGGTGCCTTACCTAAGATGGTTTATAGTTTCTTAAACCCGTATGATGAGGCTTTTATCGAGTAAGTGTTGTTTGTTCCCTATTTAGTATACTTTTTTTTTTTTGTAGCTTCCATATTGATGTGATGCAAATCCTGTATTATATTTTGTTATAGAGCTGTTTAAAAAGCCTTTAAGGACAACTAAACATTTTGTAGATTGGAAAAAGTTGTATGAAATAATTTTTTTTTAATTATTAACAATGCTATTATCTTCCGTAGAATTCTAAGTCCAGTAGATGGAAAATCAATGGAAGGAACTCAGGGTGAAAAAGTACCACACAGCAGAGACTTTGAAAGAGAAGGAAAAGTTCTGAAGTGCACTGAAGTTAGTAAACTACGTTGTACTTGAGCCTTTTTACTACCACCTAAAATATTTTAGTGTTAAAGAAAGGGCTATTAAATGTTACAATTAAAGAATCTAACTTACCTGGTATATAGCCATACTGATTTGCAAACTGTTCTCTATGATTCCTTGATAAGCTTACATACTTTATCTTCCTCTGAAAAGGAGTAAATTGTAAAAGTCTATTATCATTGCTAATTAACTATGAATGTATAATCCAGATATTCCCATGGTCACTTAAGTATTATGTCTGAACATGAAATGTTAGAATAATTTGCCAGCAAACAAGCATTGGTATTTATAGCTCACTTTGTTCTGCATTATATTGAATAACTCATTTTCTTACTTCTGTCATATAACCAGGCTGTTGTCTGTCCTTATCCTTTCTATGATTTCAGGTGTACTATTTTCTAAAGGACCATGAACTATCCAGTCCTGTTCCTCTTCAGTTTGCTAAAGAGATTGCGATTGCCTGCAGTACCGCTCTTTGCCCACACCTTAAAACCTTGAAAAATAATGGGATGAATAAGATAGGCCTAAGAGTTTCTGTTGACTCAGATATGGTAATCTTTCAACTTTTATTGCAGACACTCCATTTCAACTGAAATCTTTCCTGTGAAGACCTTGGATCTCTTTCTGAATGTTTCTGGTTTTTTTTTTGTCCTACCCCAGATCCAGATTGAGGATGAAATTTCATTTAGAAGCTGACTTAATGACTAGTGGTTCATGAAAGGAATAGCCTCATTTTCTTTTCTGCCCCATTCCATAGTAGCTGGTTGCTATAAGCTATCAGTTCTTCTCTGGTTCTGACTCTGACACTCACTTGCCTCCAGGGTGAGTCAGTTTAGAGAATTACAGAGTTAATTTTCTGATGCTTTTCTTTAAGTATGTAGTTTTCTGCTGCATTAGCTCCCAACTCTAGTTCAGGAAGAGATATTTGCCCCAATATTTCTACATCAGAAAAGGACAGGTTTGCCTAGTTCTGTCCAGTATGGATGTCCATCAAAAGACTGCAGAACTCCAGTATTGAAATAAACTTTGTATCTGAAGGTCTTTTCCTTATCTATTTTGAGGGAAGCTGTAAATGTACTCCTTAAATTCTAATTTTCAGCAATCTATTTTGAAATTTATCTATTAGTAACTGTGGTCCTGGAATAAAATCAGATAATTCTTGGACAGAAGTCTGAAGCAGTCTGGGATGCCAAGGATTTGTGGCCTGGTAAACCTAGGTAGAATGTTGCATGTTTCTCTGGCAAACCTAATAGTTCGTGATTAACCTGAAAACCTACCCAGTTCCCAGTGTTTGAATGTTACTTTGTCACTTCACACTAGGTGAACTACTGTTTTACCAAGATACTACACATTTGTGTCATTTTATTAATTACAAAAAGTGTTAAAATAGATGTGTTCTCATTCTAGGTTGAGTACTTGGCAGGATCCGGAGGTCGACTTCTTCCACAGTACTATCTGAATGAATTGGACAGTGCTCTGATTCCTGTGATCCATGGTGGGATGTCAGATCCTACAAGTTTACCATTGAAAATGGAATTAGTATTTTTCCTTATAGAACATCTATTTTGATGAGGCCACTTACTGGCAAGATACTGATTTGCTAGCTCTGAATACCAAAGTTGTAATGCGTCAAACACTAAAAATGATAAAAGTTTTTGAGACTGATTTTGTTTCAATGGATTTTCATTAATGGATTTTCAAACTGTTTTTTTTTTAAAAAAAAAAAAAACAAGCACCAACTCTCAAACTGTTGCTGGTTACTTTATGACAAAAGAATTGTAGTTTTTAATGTTTCCTCAAGTTCTGAAATTTTACACTTAATACAGGTGATGAAGAGGGCAGTCTTTGTTACCTCTTTACACAATTGTAGCGTTTACTTTGTGTAGTGTAACTTCAAGCCATATTATCTTGCCTCTTAACCTCAGATAAGTATTAGAGAAATTGCTGTGGTTAGGTCTAATCTCAATCTGAAGCATGTGCTTTCCATGTGCATATGAGCTAAACACTGAAGTATACTTAGCTGGCACAAAACTGTTTTCTTGCCATTTGAGATTCAAATACGCAATCTGTAGCTGACTGCAAACTTCATGTGTCAGTGCAAATATAAGTGCACACTTTTTGACACTTGTCTATGATCAGCACAAGGAAGAATTTTGCAGGTATGTTTATGAAGACTTTGTAGTTGAAGTCCTGAATTACTAGGATATTATGCTGGTGCTTCAGGAACATATGCTTCTGAATTCCATTTTATAGAAAACTGATTTCATTCTTGTATTTATAAGGACTTATCTAACTTAAATGGATGCTATTTTTATAAATACTGATACTTTTTTCCTTTACTCTGTTCAGACGTCCTGATGCAATTTGACCTTTCAAGGATTAATAAAAAGCCAGATTACCTTTGCAGTAATCTACATGTAGCAATAAGTAAGACAAGGATTCTGCAATACTTTTTCTGCTTCCATCTACTGCTTTTGTCACCTCTTGGTAGCCATCTTTATTTTCAGGGACAATAAATGTATTGTGTGAATTTTCATGAACAGATTGCTTTAGTATACCTGCGGTTCTTGTATAGTATGTATTTTTGATATTGGGTCATTAAAATCTATTTATGTACTTGTGATGCATGTGATTTGTACCAAGGTTCAGTGAACCAAGGTTTGATAACTGTCACAACTGTTTACCAAGAACAGAACCAAAACAAAATCTGTCCAAGGTCTATATTGTTTTCAGTAAAAATGTTGGTACAGTTTTATGAGACTATTAGAACTTTGATGCCTTCTTGATGCTCATAGGGGATATTTCATGTTTTTGTATCAAAAACAATTTGTAACTTAACCTAATCAGCTCTGCTGTTAACCGTGCTTTAAAACGCAAGTTTTTGGAAGGTTTCAGGCTTCATCAAGATCTTGCTGTGGAGGATACTGGGGATACCTTTGAGCTAATTCTTCAGAGAAGCTAATCCTGGAGAGGAGCTGAAGACCACAGGAGAAGCAGTTGAGTGCAACCAAGCCATAAATGGACAATAAAGGAAACAACAGTGAGGTTGAACAGTAGTTTAGAAATGTAATTAATGAGGGTGGAGGTGGCTTTCCTGTCCCATCCTACGAGGTTAGCTTTACCCCTCTCTGGGCTTGGAGGTCACCAAAGGTGCCGGTTGCCTCTTGCCATCTATCCTGTTCTAACCCATTGTAAGTACTGATCACTAAAAGTTAACTGAAGGTTACCTGCTATTTAAATAAATACAAACGTGTTACGCCTGTGCATGCCTTCGCTTTCTTTCATTCCGGGGGCACAGCCCTCTGCACCCGGTAGGCTCCGGGGCCGCTCAGGAGCCGCGGCCGCCCGCCCCACGGCGCTTCCCCGCCTGGCAGCCGGGGAAGCCTCCGCCTCTGTCGGGGCGGGCCCGGGCGAAGAGATGGCGGCAGGGGCCCCGGGTAAGCGCTGCGCGGCCCCGCCGTGCCCTCAGCCCGGTCCCTTTCGTGGGGGCTGCCGCGCTGAGGGCTCGTCCCGCTTGGTGCCGCAGGAGCGTGGGGCGAGGCGGCGGTGGAACACTTCCTGCGGTGCGGGCGGCTCGCCCGCAGGGACGGGGCGGGGATCCTCTGGTGGCATGCGGCTAATAGCCGGCGGCGAGCCCGGGAGGCCGCCACAAGTAAGTGCGAGCCGGGGGCACGATCCCGTCACCGACCCCATCGCCGCCCCGCGCCCTCTGGCCGGCCCCTGGGGAAGGGGGGTCCGCAGAGGTGGCGGCTGGTGTGGGAGCAGCTGGGGGAGGCGGTGAGGGGCCCGCTTCTTTCACCGACACGAGCTGAGCTTGTCTGGAGCACCTTGCAGAGGGACGCAAAATGTCTCTTTCGTCTCCGTGAGGACAGTGGGGAATGCAGGAGCTGTTTCCCCTGACGTGGCAGCAGTGGCTGTATGCGCAGGCTGGTGGATGAGAGGTTAGGGAGCAGCCCTGCGGAAGGGATCTGGGGGTTCTGGTTAATGGCGGGTTGGACGTGAGTCAGCAGCGTGCCTGGGCAGCCAGCAGGGCTGGTCATGTCCTGGGGAGCATCAGGCACAGCCCTGCTGGCTGGTAAGGGAAGGAAGGGATCATCCTGCTCTGCGCTGGGACAGCCTCACCTCCAGTACTGAGCATAGGCTTGGGTGCCACAACGTAGGACGTAAGACTATTAGTGTCCAAAGCACGACAACAAAGATGGTGAAGGGCCTGGAAGGCAAGATGTGTGAGGAGCAGCTGAGGTCCCTTGGTTTGTTCAGCCCAGAGCAGAGCAGAGCAGGCTGAGGGGAGGCCTCATGGCAGCCTGCAGCTCCCTCACGAGGGGAGCGGAGGGGCAGGCGCTGAGCTCTGCTCTCTGGGGACAGCGACAGGACCCGAGGGAACGACATTCCCGTCTGCGGATGTGCTCTGGAAAACAGAAAAAAAATGAAGCAACCTGTTAAAAAATCTGTCTATCCATCCACCTGATGAGACTCAGTATCAGTTCTGTTAAAAAGCCGGTAGTAGGCAGAGTAAAAAGCAGAAGGGAAACTACCATCACTTTCAAGCTGGCTTTGCTTTGGGCACCTTCCCATCAAGCAGCAGCCGAAGTGCTGGGGGACAAGTACTTGTGATAGCTTTGTCAGGGATATACAGCAAAATTTTCCCAGTCTTCTGGAAGCAGTTAGGGATTCTGAGTAGTTTTGGCCTTGTATGGATGAATCCTCTTCTAGGCCTTTTTAGGATGGTTCGAAATTAAGTGCTGTTGCAACACATAGAGTAATATTTACTGGATTCTACAGGACAATTTTGTTACTACTTTTTTCCAGTTGTTTTGTTCCAGGTAATTAAGTATTTCAGGTTATTTACGAGCAGTATGTTGTAGTGAATTTTAATCTATGTGAACATTGGAATATATGTGATGTTTTTGATTTGCTTTTTATCAATACAATTATCATCATCTTTTTTGTAGTATTTCCATCTAAGTAACGGTTTTTATTGAATTCACTGCAAAGCTGTTAGCACAGTCCAAGCTCTCAGATACCTCTCATTATAGGAAGCTGTTATCAAGAGCTTGCAGCCTTCCTAAGATTTCCACTCATTTGTGTTGAGCTTCAGCTACCATTTTCGTAAAGCTCTGGCTCAAGTGAGTTGGCCAGTTTGGGGAATGAAACAAAAGGAATCTGACACCGTCTCTCAGCATTAAAATCTTCTGGTGACTTTTCTTTAAGAAGCTCCAGAACTTTATTTTAAGTGAAAGAGATTTGAAATTTAGCAAGAGTGGATTCACATTTTGGATATTCATTTTGCTGTTCCTCAAATCCACTGCAATTACTTGGCTAAATGTGCTTTCAAAAATCAATTTGCACTTGCTTGTAGATTTCTAAAGTGCCTGCTGACTGAACTACCCCAAAAATGCATCTCTGTTGCTTCACATAGAGCAACTCATAGTCACTGATCTTTGTGGGGAAAGCGTGCACAGTCTTCCCAATAGTTGTGATTCTGAAGCAGACACTGGAGCTGTTGGATTTGCTTTCTCTTACAGCACTCATCTTTTAATAACAGGTGAGGTTCACATGATAGAAGCAGATGTCCTTCTCCGTGGTGGCAAGGGAGGAAACGGAGACCCTATCATGGCTCATCCGCCTGAAACAGACAGTGACATCACATTGCAGGAATGGCTAAATGTGATTGTCAACACAGATAAAGGCATCAAGTTGGATTTTAAGAGGTATTTCAAGACAAAAACATTTCTATATACTACATATACATATACATATATATTTGTATATATATATCATTCTTACTAATTAACAATTAGCAGTTTTACAGGTAGTGCTATATTTTGGTGATCATAAACCAAACCTTTTCTGATTGTGCAATTTAGAGTTATTCCTCCCTTACTGAACAGTAACCGTAGTGAATCATAGTCGGTATTACTGAATGCGTTTCAAGAATAAAAGCTTTAAAGTGTTTTTAAACACAGATGATGATTTCATATTCAGTCAACTTATTACTGAGTTGCCACTGAGCAGAATTTTCCCATTGGGAAAGTTGACTTGGTAGTGCCTACCTGGAAAACTCCCACCAGTTTTCTGCTTGAGCAAATAAATTAGGAAAGACGACCTCTTGGCTGGAAGTCAGAGTGGCTGTCGGGCTGCAGATGGGGCTGAGCACGCTGGGTCTCTCTCTGCCCAGCGGCATGCGTGTCACTCCCGCTGTCCTCCAGATTTCTCAGTGGTGTTCTATACTCTGGAAGAGGAATGAACGTGTCAAGGCTGTTTAAGGAGCTTCTGAACAGCTTGTTGAAAAGCTAGCTCTGTTCCAGGCCTGCTGAAGGTCATATTGATTTAAAATATATATATATATATGCATATATCATCCCATATCAGCATATACATCTTTCTTTCCAGAACTCTTTATTTATTTATTTATTTTAAGGAGAAGACTTCTGTTCCCTCATCAGCTCCAATATTAACAGTCTGTTGGGAATTTCTCAATTCATGAATTAAATATATTCTTTTGAATGCCTGATCTCTCGCCATGCATGATGCAATTTTTGAGTGTGATTTGTAATACAGTAAAGCTTTATTACTGTCAGTATGGTAAGTTGCATGTATATTGAAGTAAATTCAGTTTCTTTGGTCTAACTTCTCAATTTCAGCTTCAGACGTTCATTTTCAATTTTAACCATGCTGTTTCCTTAGCTTTATTGGAAAATGCACCTGAAAAGCCCATGGAATTGCTTGGAAAAGTTTGAAATTGTGTTCAAAGTGAGATGTGATTTTCAGATGTAATCTCTGCAATTCCTGTCTTCAGCTTTGTCTGATGATCTGTGTACATCAGTTTTTGCAGCAGATGGAGAATCCAGCTGCACATTTAAAGGAGCCTTGGTATGTTACAGACACACAAAAATTGCTAGGTAGCTATAAAATTTGTACCTGTTGTTCTGTGTAATGTAATCACAGTTTTCATGTAAAAGTTCATGAGAATACAGAAATTGGAGGCAGACTTTTATTGTTACAGAGTCTCTAAAAGTCAGCTTAGACAGGAAAGGAAAGTGATAAGAGAAGTAGAGAAGTTTTCATTTTTTTTTCAATTCAGTTTTAATTATTCCTGAAATTAATTTAAAAACTGTTGCCTCATTTTTTCTACAAGAAATTTCTGTCCAAGTGCAATGATTTTTTTAAAAGCTTTAAAAATTATATTGCATTATAAAAGTCTGATTGTATAAAAGCATTTAAAAAATACAAGCACACAGTGCAGATGCATTCAAATGAGTGACACAGGATTTGATGTTCATTTGGATAATATTTCTTTGGGTACCATTGCTGAAGTTTTGAAGGTTATTCCAGTGGTGCTTAAAAAGAAATATTTTCTGTATTTCTAGTCTGTGAGCTTGATTAATCACATAATCACATTTCCTGTTCGAATTAATGTATTCTGCAACAGGACTTCAGAGTCACATTTCAAAAATGCCAGAATCATCGAAAGTGGAGTCAACAATACATTTTAATTTGTTCAGATTTATTCAGTGCTGTGGAATAAAAATAGGGCTGTAGGTTCTTTTTTGTGTGTTTGTCTTGTTTTCGAGAGATGCTGCTTTGTTTGTTTGTTTCTCTTTACATTATCATGTAATTTACAGCAAAAATGAAGGCAGTCTGCTGATTTGGAGAATCACCTGCATGTTAGTTCTGGGAACATGTGAAGTGTTCTGGCTTCATAAGATGTGAAAAATACTTAAACCAATAATGTTCATGCAAGCCATTACTAGATTTTCTCTGGGAAAAAAAAAAATGAGCCAATGGAGCCAGTATTTAATAACTAAAAGTGCTGGGTGGAATTCCTGACAATATGCAGTTTTCTCAACAACACCAAAGTTAAAATGTACAAAATGACTTTTCACAGTAGGTAACACAGGCAGCTCAGGGTACATGGCTGGCTGCCATTCTCATGTCTGGCTGAACATCCTGACATGATTCATCTGACTTCATCCTGAGCTGGGTTTGGGAATAGCTTGTTCCAGAACCAACCTTACAAAATGGTGAGAAGGACTCACAGGAAAAAACACAGGTCCTTGCAATTAATAAGGAAAGCACGACTCTGACCATAACAATTTCAAATTCCTGAATGTTACATGGAATGTTCATTAATTTGCTGAGTGAGAAAAATCATCTATTTTCTTCACATTCAGTCCCTTTCCCCATTATTCTACATTTCCTTTTTTTTTTTTCCACAAAACTTCTGAAAGTTTTGTTAGGATGGGGAAAGGTTATAGTTTGCTTTCTAGCTATGCTCTTTCTTTTTATTTAAGAGAATAGCAAGAATAAGACTTAAGACATTTTGTTAAATGCTTACAGGAGGTTTCTACATTGGTTGCTCAAGTGACGACATCACATACTTAATAATTATCTATAGGATGAGCATCTGATGTGCAGACTTCATGCTGCCGTTGGTATGCCACACTTCTGAGCTATGGGAATAACCACTACCAGGGTTAAAATGTTCAGATGAGTGCCCTTTCAGCCTGTTAGTTGCCTAAAATGCTCAGTTTTTGTCTTTTTATTGTCCTAATACAGGTGCATCATCTTGCACAGATATGAAGGTAATTTTTGGTCTGTCAACTGGATTTGAAATAGCTATCAGTGGACAAAAAACGTACCATTTTAAGCTAGGTTGAGAGAGACTGCTTTTAGCCTTCAGATAGTATATAAGCCTCGGGAACATGAATAGAAGAAATAAATTTAAATTTATGACAGCACTTGTGGCTTTCAGGTATCGTCAGCCCAGTTGTCTAATCTGATTTAAAATGTTAGTCAGAGCCTGCTGTGGCTTCCTTTACTAAAATCCTTACCAAGCATCCCATAAAGTCCAAGTCTTACAAAGCCCCACGTTAGAAGAGCCATGAAGTACAAGCCATGAAGCAGTTCATTTTGGGCAGTCGCCTTGTGGTAGAAAGGCTCCTCAGCATCTGCTCAGATGCTGCCTGGGTTACGTGGGGAGTTTTCATCAACTTCCCCACCTGTACATGCACAGTGCCTTTCCCGTCCTCAGTCTGGTAAGGCATCTCACCTCATCTGCATGTTGGTGGCACAGTCTAGATGCCGTACAGCCTTCCCTGGAGCTTCTTGAGTGTGTGAAGCCGCATTTGAGGCGACCTGTTTGGCTCAACGCAGACATCCTGCCAGGACCGAACGGGAGTAGCACTGCAGTGGATGCGAAAGGATTCCTTGACACGGTCACTTCGGTTTTCCCGGACATAACCTTGTCGCTGGGGTGGACGACTGGATGGCACCCTGACGAACAAAATAAAGGTAAAGATAGAAAATTTAATTCATATGCTGTATAGCCTACTCCCTTCAAATTAATTTCATAGTTGATTCAAAATAAATCGAATGCCATCTTGTCAGTTTAGAAACAGTAGTGAATAAGAAGAATTATTTTCTTTCTTGATGTATATTTGATAGTGTGTTATATAACAATTAGTTCTGTCTTTGAGTTGCAATGGAACTGTGTGAAAATTCCGTGTTTCTGTTAAAATAAACGGTACTTTGTTCATCTCATTCTCATGTACTGCAGAATTTCTTGTGGACAGACTGCTTGAGTTCTGTTTCAGGTGGTCTGCTCCCTGAATCCTGGCAGGATCGGAATGGTAATCAGAATTCTGGAACAGTTCCTAGAGAAAAATTGATTAGCTGGAAGTTTTAAAACCTATGATTTTGCTCTTTCATTAGATAACTGAAATCAAATTGCTGGTCAACATTGTTTTCAACATTTCTATTGAAGAATTGAATTTGTGCGATAGATTTTCCGAGTTACTGATGTTAATAATTTTCTGAAATCTCAGTTTTATGAATCTAATTGCAGTTTGTTATTGTTAATCCCTAACTAAAGTTTAAATCTGGAATGTGTAAACATTATTTTAGGATCTTTTCTACAGGCATCCTCTCATCATTCTCAGAGCTGTTTTGTTGGGATTTTTTACTCCAGGGCCCATGCGTTTGTATGCAATGACACAGTTCCCACTAGTATCATCTGGGACAACAATGACAAAATTATACACCGTTTCAAATTGCTTCTTATTTATTAGCAAGATTTAGTATTTTCTTATGATGATTGTGTGTTATAGAGGCTTTTTTTAACTTGTATTTTCTCCAAAGTATTATCAGTACAGTAAGAAGTTGTTGGAAATGTGCATAGGAAATATTGTACTGAATAATCTTTCTTAATAAATTTAACTTTATGTTCATTCAAAACTTCAGTTTATGATGATGCTAATTATGGATGTACTGTAAGACAGAAGAGAAACAACTTATTTGAATGTTTACAACTGCAAGTTACTGTTTGCCCAACAAAACCTTTATTTAAAATTTTGTGCTTTTGTAGGCTTTTCAGTAACTACATTGCATTAGAGTAATTGAGCAACAAATGATTAACTGATGTTACTGAAGTTAAGATTTTCATAGTCTTTAGAAGTAAGAGAAAATTTAAACAGCATTTTATGTCCAGTGCTTGTAAAAATCTCAGCAGCAAGCACTGCAAGTGTTTTAGATTGCTTGTCTTCTAGCATTTAATGTGTTTTGTTTTTTTTCTTTGTAATGTTTCTGTTTTTTTTAGGGCCACAGTCATGTTAAAACTAGTACATACTGAAGTCAGTGGCAACACATTTTTAGAGAGAGAGCAAAGATACAGTTTTCTGGACATTAAAAATGTCACATTCTGTAGCTTTATCCAAAATAACACTGCAGTTAATGTAAATAAGTTTCTTTTTCCATGTTAGTATTGGGACATTGACATTTTTTATTTATAATCATTTGGTGATTTCTTTTTTGAATTATCTGATTTTCACAAAACAAATGTTTGCTCTTGTTTTGTCTTGCAAGCTTACCATTCTATAAATCATCATGTCTTTATTTTAAATGGCCTTTGTTGTAGGCTATGACTGGATGATGGTGAAAGAAATGGCTCAGATATGCAGTACACTTTCCCAGCCTGTTACCTTCCCTGTAAGAGCAGCGTTAGTACGACAGTCAATGTCTGAGCTTCGTTGGTTAATACAACAGTCAGAGAGGTAAGTTTGAGGGACTTCCTTCAATTTTAGCAGTCCTTATTATAAAGGTACATATTTGTTATATTAAGTACAGCGCATTTATATGTACATGCTTATCCCAATTAAATTGAAAATATTTTAGCTTATTCCTTTAGTTCCTTAATTCCATCAGTTCTTCAATTGTTTTATCATACATGACTAGTCAGTATTCACTTCTGTAAAATAATTAAATTTCAAAAGCCTCTTTTAAAATTACTTTTTATTGTTAATGAATCTTTTATAGGATTAATTGGATTTATAGGTAATCCAATTCCATTACATACATTTCATAAGACTAATTTAGTTAAATAGACCAAGCAGTTTGATGTTGCAATTTAGAATTAATGAGGTTTAGTACTGACATTTTATATATTCCTTGTATTAGGTTACTTGTATACTATAGTAATGTGCCATAAAAACATCAAAGGTGATTTTTGAGTTGGAATTTGTTTGTTAACCTCGGTAGGAAGCTGGGCATCACCCAGCTCTACCCTAGCAGGACTGGAAAGAGAATCATAAGGGCAAAAGTGAGAAAACTCATCAGCTAAGATAAAGACAGTTTTCTAGGTAAGAGGAGCGACAAAATAAAGCAAAACCCAAGGAAAACAAGCAATGCAAAAGCAATTGCTCACCACCAACCCACTGATGCCCAGCCAGTGCCGTATCAACAGCAACCCTGGCAAACTTCCCTCCACTCCCACAAGTTTTTACTGCTGAACATGATGTTGTGTAATGAACACTGTTTTGATCGCAATTCCAAAACTTACTCCATACTGATCTGCTATGAAGAAAATTAATTCCATCCTAGCCCAAACCAGTGCTACAGAAGTTAGTAAGTTTGCTACAAACTTGTTTTGATTAGGTACTTGATATATATTAAGTGGTTTCCAAACACCAAGTTATACTTCCTTTTAAAAACTGTTCTTATAAACCCATAACAATTTCATAGCCAACATGTATTTGCCTATTATAGAAGAAGAATAAAATCTGCTTTATACACATTGCCATTTACTCATTTTTTTCACCTACTCTGCTTAGCTACACTTCAATAAAGTTGCTCCTTAAGCACTAACCAAGGTCAAAGCACAAACCAGAGAATTTTATACAAATAGTTTCCTGAAAAATTTCTAAGTAAATAGTGAAAATAAGGCAGAAAAATTAAGTGTTTTTCTTCATGTTAACAGTGGAGAGTTGAGAGAGAAATGTTGATTACTGTAAACTGGGAAATTCATTTCTAAATACTGTTATATTAAGGATATCTTCTTTGATTTGTGCCATTCTCAAATATTTCTTCAATGTATAAAAGCATAATTCCCACTGAAATAGTAGGATTTTTTCTTCACCTCATCCTTAAATTTCCATTTTTTTAGTGGCATTAGAAGTCAGAAATTCCTGAGCTGGCTTTGCTGGCATACAGCTACACTCTGATTTACCTCTGTTTTAAATGAATAGAGTTTTAATAAACAAAGGGAAAAAAAAAAGAAAAAAAAGTTTGTTATGTGGATATTATGGACAGTAACGCTTTTTTTTATTAAAAAAAAAGTTATAATAAAGTCTGTGCAATTAATGAGAAAAGCATGTATGATATGGTATGGAAGATACATCCAGTTAATCAGATGTCATCACTATGCATCGCATATGTAAGAAAATGTGAGACTGATATCACCAATTATTAAGATTGCCTCCTATTTGCTGTTATAATGCTCTGTATCTATTGCTCTGTAACTCTGTAACTATTTATTACTGTATCAAACTTAATGTTCAGCCTGAAATTTCTTTGCTGGATATCTGCCCTGGATTGTTTATTTTATTCCTTGAGGAACAGTTCATACAAGAACCAGGCTAGGTATAAATTGTGTTGGGTAATAGACAACTGTCCGTCTTAAAAAAATTGCAGTCCTCCTTGGGAAGTTCTAACAAATTTAGTTGTAGTTGCAAGAACTTAAATTTTACTAGAACCAAACTGTGTGATTTTCTTCATCTCTAAGGAAAAAAAAAATGTGGCAAATGAATAGGCCTTTGCAAATTGTCATTTACCTGCATCAAATAGAGGTTTATTTAGAGGCTTGCAATCCTGTTCTTATGCTAGCCTGTCTGTACAAAGCATTCTGTAGGCTCCCTCTGCAAACTAGTTTGAGCATGTGTTGGAGCATGCCCGCTTTTGGAGTAGCATTTTCAAGAATTGATTTTCCTGCTAATTGTAAGTCATTGGGGTAATAAGACAAGTAGAGAGACTATCGGCGCAGTTCCTTGTAGCACAAATGCAGGGTGGGGGAAGATGATTTTCCTGGACGTGAAGGGGTAAAGAGGACAGGGATGTTTAATTCGGGTAGTTCATAAATTTTTGTTGCTTAACTTTGAAATCTAAAGGAGATAATTTTTTGGTATGTAATTTCATTCCTAAAATTAAGATAGCATAGTTCTGACTATTTTTAGAAGCATATTAGTGCAATGTCTTTCTGTCTTATATCCTTTAAATTAAGAAAATGCTCTCTATTTTTTCTCTCTTCTTTTTTTATAGGTACAGCCTCACCATTTGGACAGGGAAACAAGATGTGTATTCTGTAGAAGATTTGCTTTACATCCGAAAAAACTTTGATAAAAGTAGGGTGTACTATGACATCTTAGAACCACAAAATTCAGAATTCAAAAAAGCCATAGGAACAGAATGCTAAATATGAACCCTATGAGCTGAGACCTTGTAATACGTAGCCTCTTTAAACATGAAAACTTCTCATTCAGCGAATGCACCCATGGTTATTGAAGAAGTTTTTGTATAACATTTTTAAAAGGTTTCCCAAATAGGTAATGCCTCTTTGATAGGTCAGAATTGTTACTTGCTCATCATATGCATCTCCCCTCTCCTTTTAGCACTTGTTCCCTGCAAGCGTATAAAGAGGAGAGTGTCCTCAGTGCGTAGTTGTGGACCATGATAATTTGCTACCAACTGCTTTTGTGTAAGCCAGTTATGGGACACTTGATGTCTACCAAAGAAAATAGTTCACACTTTATACAGGCGGACAAGAATTGAGGTTGTAGTAAGTACAGAGACATACAGTTTCTGAAAGGTTTTATTTTGTAGCTCATCCTGATACACTCTATTTTTACTGCTATCATAATAGAAAATTTTCTCAGTCCTAGTGAACAGAAGATTCTGATTGCTGGGTGGGGGATCCGTGATGCTACATGTTCCAGGGAGATAAAATAGTTATTTTTCCTGAATTAAAACTAATCGAGTTCACTGAAGTGTGGCAGTCATACATTTCGTGGCTTTCCTCCATGCTTTCCGAGCCATCAGCAGCATGGACTGTGTCCCTGGACTGTGAAAAGCTGGAGTTGTAGCTGTAGCTGAAGGAGGCACTGGGGCAGGGAGAAATGGTGAAATAAACTATAATTCTGACCTGTACTTAAAGCACATAGACAGATTGCAGTGAAGTATGTATCAGCTACAGTATTAAAAAGACCTACAGCGGTTTATAAAAGAAGTGCTGATTGTTCTTTCAAGAGTCTTAAACTAAATTTTAAGTGTAAGAGTAGCTATGTAAAATGTTCTGTTGTAGTCTTTTTGAAAGCCAGAGGCTTTAGGAGTAAAATAGCTGTACAGTAATTGGTGCTTACCACAAAAAGTGTACGTTTCTGTGATTGTACAGTTATTTTCTACATTCTCCTGGATTGGACATCTCTTTGATTCACAGAATGCAATTTCAAAAATTTTCAGAGGTTAAACTCTGCCTTCAAAAAAAATAAACTCATTGCAACCTTGTTTGTCATCTGCAGGAAAATTTAAGCATTTTTTTGCCTCTCTTCCGTCTGCATTTTATAAAATGAATGGCAGTAACCACCAAAAGGTCAACTTTATCAGTGTGATTCCTTTTAATGAATTGGGAGAAAAGATGTATTGTTTAGTTAACTATGCCAACACGAGCAGGTTTGAACAGATTTATCCTCTCTATTCTTTGTAGCATCTGTTTCTATTAGCTTTGTGGGCACACTTTGCTATTGCACTGGAAGAAGAGGCATTAACTATTTCCTTACTTGCCATAACTATGATAAATATTTTAAGTACTTCAAGGACCCTTTTCTAATCCAGATCATTTTGACTAACCCAGCTTTCAGGAGCTATTACCTGAACAGGCATGAAAACAGATCTGATGATGTAGTACACTCTTTTGGATAATGACCTTTTCACCTTACTCCTTTTCAGGGAGAACAGGATGTTTGACTGACCAAAGCTCCCATTAACCAAAGTTCTGGATGCTGCTTTGAGTCTACAGTACGTACAGCAAGCTAGTAGGAAATAGTATAGTTCAGGTTTTTTAATACGTGAAGCATTAGGAGTTGTTAAAACTGGTTAAACTATTAAGTAAAAAACATTATCAGCAATTGCCAGAAGTACTTTTAAGCATACAGGCATTGTAGAAGAAATATCACTGAATAATATATGTGGATATGAATGAACAGAGATAGTCAGATACAATTAAATGAAGACACAGTCTGGTTACCAGAAAAATCAATTAAGGTAACAAGACATGTGAAAGTAGATTAAACAAAGTGCTGGAGTGAATTCTGTGAAGCATTCTTTCAGTGACAGAAGGGTTTGACAATATTCTGAAGTTGATTATTCTGTATGGATTATCCTATAAATCTGAATTTCTCTCTGTTTTCTTTTTTACCCATGTATCTCTGTTAGTTGTCCTGCAAAGGGGCTTGGGTCCTGGTCTGACTTGCACAAAAATAAATTAATTTGAATTTGTTTCTCTGTTTTCATGCTGCTGTTCCTACAAATACTCTCCTTGTAATATCAGATGTGTTAACTGTGGGCCTAGCAATAAGATAGTAAAGATGAGATGAAAGCCAGTTATTTATTCTGTTGGAAACAGGCATCTATGACAGTTCTGTGTTGCTCTAGCTGTTGATGTCTCCTTTTTTCTTCTGCAAATGATCTATTCCTTGTCCTTAAAACTTTCTTTAGGAGTTTTGCCTTCTGTTTGTGGATTTTTTTTTCTCCAGCAGTGTTACTTAATGTCTGCTATCTTTCAGCCAAGTTTTTAGACATTCCTGTCCTTGTTACATGACAAACCTGATTGACTTTAATGGATTAGGTATTGTTCTGGATATCCAGGTGAGGTTAACTGATTAATAAAATGTTTCTAATTTACTTAAAATGTAGCTCAAGCCATATATTTTTCTGTGAATTTGATGGAACTTACTAAATAGATAATATAATGTCACAGAAGAGAGGTTGCATTGTTAATCCTCCATAACTACTCAATGAAATTCAGAAGCAATGTGTGTAATGACTAAAGCAGAACAGAATCTAGTTTTCTGAGGTTTGTGTTTTTCAAATGTACTGTGGAATCAAAGAAAATTCTTTAAAAACAGTTGAATTATTCAGTTTTGGCCTACTCTGACTGAAAAAAAAAAAAAACAAAACTGTCTTTTTCTTCAAGATAGATTAAAACCTTTTACTTTCTATTTATCAGTCTGCTGTCTGTGATTAAGCCATTTGCTAATGTTCTCTCAAATTTATTTTGCATTTAACTTTCCATTAAACCCTATTTAATGTTATTGACCTCAAGCACTTGTGATTTTTATTGTGCTGCTTGGAGACAGAAGAATTTGATTCCAGCACCTGGTGCATGTTATCTTTTTTCTATCAGTAGGGATTGTGCAATAGCTGCAGGAAACTATGTGAACCTTCTGAGTCCCCTTGTGTGAATCAGGTTAACATAAACCTCTACTTCTGCAACCCACCATCAGGAGTTTCTGTTACAGATTAAGAAGACAGAGAGAGTGAATTACAGAGAAAGTTTTTGTACCTCATTGAATAATTTGGTGACAAAATAGTCCATTCCTTTCCTTTCTTTCCTTCCGTTCTTTCTTTAAGTATAACTATAGTAATAGCAGTTAGCAGTGTTGTGAAGTTCAAAATGCTTGGGCTGTTTTTCTTTTTTTTTTTTTCTTTTGATTTCGAAAGGGTTTTGAAGAGGCGACTAGAGTATTATGAAATGCATCCTACACTACATCCAAATTCGGAGGAGCTTTTCCTTAAATTTCCATGTTCTTCTAAAATTTCTTTCAATTTATTTTAAAATTTATTTGATTTTCAGAGAGTATTTATTTTAATAAGGGTAAAACTACTAACAAAATGATATTAGGAAGTGTTGTGGCACTTGTTTTGAAGAAATATTTTTCATAACCTTTTGTTAATTAGAAGTAGTTTTCTACCATGAGACAATATTACATATCCTGAAATTTTAATTGAAAAGTAATATTGATAGATTTTTGATGCTGTGTTTTGATGTTTGTAGACTATTATTCTTTAATCTGTATGTCTTTTGTTACAGTAATACCTGTATGTTTATGCAATGTGATTCCCTAATGCCTAGGTTTATCGTCTATTAGTTTGCTATATTTACTGACAGTTTTACCAAGAGTTTTATGTACAAATCTTGTACGGACCTGTGTGCAGAAGCGAGGGCTCCTAAATAAAATCCAAGCCAGAGCGTTGTATGAGTCTCTACTTCTTTGCCTCTCTTCTAGGGCTTTGATGGTTGAGCTCCGGCAACTGTCTTTGCAGTGAAGTAAGATGGTAATACTTTCTTCTGGATGCTGTTACTCCTGACTTGTCTTTTTCCTTCAGATCACTGTAATTATTGCATTATTTCCCTTTCAATGTGGATGAAGAAAATACTCACTACATACTGCAGTTACTCTTAATTGCAGTAGGATAGTAAGGTCCACGTTCCCTTCTGCCAGATGTTCTGCAGGAGCAGTAACTTCTGGTGGATTGGCGCAATAGGATGCTGGGGATAATAACATCTTACACTGCTGTAGCAAAGTTTATTCATTAAAATCCACAATAAAGAATTACCATTTTTATTGTGCTTCCAATAAAATTGAAACTATGTTAATCTTATCATCTTCTGAACTTTGAACATCTGAATTTTCAAGGCAAATAAATTTGTTTTTAAATATCCGTATATTCTGGTTTTGTTCCCTTGAATTTTTCAGTGGTCCTTGTATCATTATAGCTGTTGCCTTTGACATCCAGTTGCCATTCCTGTCATTGTTGTAACATAGAAATTGCATCTGCAAATTTGTAATGTCAGTTGGGATCTATCTGAGCAGAATTAAAATAAATTTTTTTAAAAGGTGTTCCAGTTACTGTGTTTTTAAAATGTATGTTCAGGTCAAGTTTTTATTTTAAAATGGACTAACTTTTTCAGAGAGAAGCCTGTAACCCATGCCATTTTTGGCAGCTTGTAGAAGTGCTTTAATTGCTAACTGATGCGTTCAGGGGAAAAAATACAGGAATTAATTACAGTCTATCAACATGCAGCTGCATCTGGAGTTCAGAAATTTGGGAATAATCTGGACTGTATGCAATTTTTAAAAAATTCACTCTTCAGTCTAAGATTGTAGAGTTTTTTTAAACAGCACTTAAACCCAGCTGAACATAAAGTCACTTTTTTCCTACTTAGGCCAAAACCCCTGAATTAATCTTAGACCTACAGAGTGGTGCTAGACAGAGTGCTGTGCTACAGGAGGTACCATCTTTGTGGTTATATTTAAAACAGTAATTTCAACTTCACACAGATTCTCAGAGTCCTCTGGTACTTTCTTAAGTGTTGAAATGTTAACACCTGATCTTCCTAAATCCCAGTTTAAGTGAATTATGTACTGTCTAAATTTATCCTTCCATTTCTGCGTGTTACAGCACTCACTGATCGTGTTTAGTACTCCAGAGGAGCAAGGGAGCAATACAGGTGGAGTAAGCCCTGATTTGGGGATGAACTTCCAGGCATTCCTTTCAGAATATTTTTTTTTGTTTGTTTGTTTTTTAATAATTTAATGGCACTTTTCACCTACTACAAAATAAATATTAGCACAGAGAACTAATACAGGTGCAAAATTAGTTTTAAGTAATTATTTGTAATTCCTATAGTTCAGTTCTTATAAACTTTCTTCTTAGTTGCATTTTAACAGATCTGTGCAAGGAATGTGTTTAAATGAAGACTTTGCACAAAGTAACTCAAATGTTTGTATCAGTAGAGTGATTCAGCCCCTAGTCAACGTCCTCAGGCTTTGTTGTCTATTTTGTGTAAACATAAACAAGCAAGCTTATGTTTTGGTTGTGTAAAATGCTAAAACCAAGGATATTCCTAGGAGATGTGCTCTCTTTCAGCTAGAGACATCGTCCAGGCAGACACCTTTCTCAGATAACCTGTATACTTTGAAGAACAGGAATATTGGATGTTAAAGATTTTAAAATGAGGTTAATTTCTCTGGGGGACTGTAAGACCTGCCATCTTTTTTAAAAGGATTTATAGCTGGGGAATTTTATCAGAGCAATTAGTCATAAAAATTGGTATTTTATCCCTTTTACTCTAGAAAAAGAGTTTTCATAAGATGCCTCCATATCAAAACTGATCTTTTTGAAGGTATTGCGGTGCCAGTAAAACTTTGAACTTGAAGGAGAAAATACTATGCTGGCAAACAGCGGGAAATATTTTACAGCAAGTATTCTTCCTTCTGACTCTGAGTTTTAAATTGAAAGTGAAAAAAGCTTGTACCTCTTATGAGAACAGTTTGAATGTTTTTAGTAGGATCATTACTTGTGACTAACATTAACCTTTCTATAGCAAGCCTTGTTCTTGTTACATGAATAAAATAGTAAACTAATGGAGTAATGGTTTACTAATAAAAGAATCGATTTTATTATATACATCTGGTTTTAGAAAAAAGTAGCTGGAAAGTTGATCAGTTGTATTACATGACATGCAGTAAGATGAAAGTCTTACTAAGGACCGATGAGGAAAAAAGACTGAACTTTAATGACTTTTAGTTTACTATTTTTCTTGTGTAGCTGCATCAAACGCTCTTGGAAGAGTTTCATTATTTTTCATAATTGTAAAAAGACAAAAAGCAAGTGGGAACAATTCCTCCAAATGACTTTCTCCTTATTGTGAAAACAAACAAAAAGAGCAGGGAAGAATATTTTCAAAGCTGTACTTTGAACACATTACCTTAAATACAACTTTGAACACTGTTTTGTTTTGTTTTTGTAGTATTTTCATGTCATGACTTACTGTTCTCGTATTTAATGAACCAAACTAAAATACAGAAGTTTTTAGATGATCACTATTTTTGTGAGGCCACCAGTATTTATCTAGAAGATACTTTGTACGGTTTCACAGTATTTTCCAGACAAAATTGAAACCAAAGATAAAAAATATTTTTTCACCTTTCTAAGTTCTTAGATGGTCTGCAAAAATATTATCACAGAGGTTCAAAACCAATAATCTTATAGCTAGTATATATTCCTGAAAGCTGTAATTTGCATTGACAGGAATGCTTGCTCACAGAGGTATCACTTCCATTTTTTAAAATAGTTTAGTATAGGACTGTGTAAGAATTTATACCATTAATCTTTTTAGAAGTTAGAGTGGATGAGCCTCACTGATTTTTCGCTGTCAGGTGTGTGAAATAAGCCATTCCCCGTGGCGTGGGAAGCAATGGTTCTTGAAGGAAAACTGGAAAGGAAGAAGTTTCAGCTTGTGATGTTTTCTTTATCGAGATACATAAAGAACACCTGAAAGGTCTTTTGTTGTTTTTAAACTTCTAAGCTTTGGGGGGAATTTAACATTAGAAATCAGGTCTTGTTTCCCATTCTTTGCTTAAGAGACTTTAAGAACAACTGGAAAACAACTAGGATTAAGACTTCAAAAACGGCAGAAGTGTATCCTCACTGAAACTAAACATTAAAAAAGCTACTGATAGAGGTTCTCTCACACATTGCTTTGTACAAATTCAGCTATGCTTGATTAAATCTAATTAATAGTTCCAGTTTTCCAGTATAGAGACATCCTGAGAAACACTTAAAAGTGGGTACCTTTGATAGTGACTCAGCTGCTCCTAAATGGCGAATAATTGGATGCCTATTTCCATGTTCTTTGAATGGAGGAAAAAAATAACTTTTATTTATGCATCAGAACAAAAGCAATTAAATATGACTGGAGTGCTTTTCCATCTAAGGTCACTTGTAACATTACTGCAACAGTAAACACTGATGTTAACTTTTCACATTACTTCTGCATTAAAGTTAGGCACAAAATACTGGCAACATGACAAAAAGACTTCACTCCTCAAGACATTTAGCATTTCCTTCCGTCATCTGAGTAACTTGTAAAAATTACTGTTTCTATTCAGGAAGCAGTAACCCCCACACACATAATTATAACACTGACACAGCAGAAATCAGGTTTCTAACAAGTTTTACACATAATCCTTGTATCTACCATGTACATGCTGAGGTTGATCCAATAGCATCTGCTGAAGTACAATGCTGTTTTTCAGACTGAACCTGAAAGGAACCAAAGGCTCCTCCAGTTTCACCACGTCCTCCAGCAGCTAGTAGCTGTTACTAAGTGAAGTGTAACTTCTCAGGTTTGAATGTTTAGCTATGCAAACTCACCTGAGTTTTAGTGTTTTTTTGTTCTGTTTTGTTTTTTTGGGGGGGGTGTTTTTTGTTGGTTGGTTGGTTGGTTGGTTTGTTGGTGGTGGTGTTTTGTTTGTCTGAAACCCAGAGAACACTTGTTGCTTATGTGCAGAGACTAGGGTTGGCCATACAGTCCATAAATAAGCAAGTCTTCCAATAGACGAAAAGTCCTTCTCTAACTAACTAACCAATGAATAAATAAATAAATTTTAAAATACCCCAGTTGCCATCAAATTTTTGTGACTTGAAGTGGTTACTCCTGATGGGTAAGAAACTAAACAAGTGTGACAATCATAACTGATTAAGTAAAATGTGGTAGGATTGTGCAGTTACTCTGGGGCTCCTCTGCTGTCACCAGTGCTATGCATCCCAGGTTAGCAGAGCTGTAGGGGAAGGACAGTAAAGGACATGATGCCTTTCAAGACCTGTATTTTGTGTAGAAGAATTAATTTTGACAATAGCAATACAGATTTGCATGTTTGCTTATTCCCTAGAATCTAGATGTCTGAAGGGTTTGGTGTTGCAAAATTGATTTTTTTAAATTTGTAGTTTCAGACCAGCACTTTACATACAGTGATGTAAGAGTAGAGCTATAATCCATGCTTCCTTCTTCAAAATAAGTACATTATGAACTTTAGGACATTTTTATATTTTCACATCCAAAGGTTCTTACAGAGACAATATATTTATCATCTTACTTGAAATTGTCTTATACTAAGAACAAAACTAAACAACATTACAGTTACTTATTAGGCAACATCATAGACCGGGTGAATTTTGACTGAAGTGGCAAGAAGGCAAATATGACTGACTATTTTCAGAAAAGAGTATGTCATTTCATTACACAGAAATTCACATTATACAGACACCAATACTATATATATATATATTTACCTATATATAGGTAAATTTTGGCAAAACAAAGCACATTAAATATTTCTCAATCTTTAGAAGACAAGCTATAAAATACTACATGTGATACCAGAAACCAAGCTTCTACAGAATATGCACAAATACAAGGTAGACTTTTGGAACCACAAAACTCTAGATGGGAAGGAAAAACACTTTTTAGATAGAGATACTTAAAAACAGAGATATATACAATACCTTGAAGGCAAAAGTATGTTTCTGGTTTGCAACAAATTCAGGCTTTTGCTTCAAATTAGGTAAAATAAGGACTTTGAATGCCCAGGCAAGTATCCAAGCTGCTGGACAGATTTATTTAGGAATGTCTGAGCAGCAAGACAGAGCTTGTCCCAGGCATGGGTGTGCGACCATAAGCACGAACCAAGACAAAATCTGTCTCCGACCATCTGTATCCAGTCTTGAAAAGACACCTAGACCTGTGGCTGGGGAGAAGGATGATGTGTGTGTTCTGGAGATCAGGTTGTTGAGAGTCTGGAACTGCAGAAAGCAACAGAACCCAGTTCTGATAGAAACTCTGCCTTCCCCCACCCCACCCCCTCCTTTTTTTTTTTTTTAAATGAGCAAATTCCAGCACTCAAGTAGTTTGATACACCCAAACTGATTGACATGCCTATCTGAGGCTGCAAGCAGGGTTTGGTCATTTTACACCAGATGAGAGAGAACCCCTTCACGGCTCCATGCTGGATCGCTGCCACATGTCATGCGCTGAAGTCCAGCTCTCAGGATCAGAGCTGCTGACTCCTGGTGGGCAGCAAGGCACCTCCAATGGGCTCCCAGTCTTTGGAATTTCATGTGTGAAGCTACATATGCAACAGTACTCTGTGAGTTTTTTTCTTAGTCTTTGTATTGCCTGTTAACATGCAGTGAAGCCACTGGAGCCAGAAGATGCTGCTGGCAGACACTTGTCCATTCTCGTAGCACAGGCGTGACACTGTCAGTGTCTGGGGTCTGTGGATACTGCACAGCTTGGCCACAGCCAAGCTTTGATGTCCAGCATCACAGCAAATGCTTCAAGTTCCCAAAATTCACTTGTACAACATTTTTGGGTGGAGAAAGAGTCTATGTATTTGGGGAAACCTTGCAGGGATAGTACTTCTAGCCCAAAAATGAGAACTGCAGTGCCTAACATCCTTTGTAGATTCAGTCTGTTGTGGGCAAGGTTTCAATGCTGAAGTTGAAAATATTATGAAAACAATATAATAAATACTCTTCCATTTACAGAAAGCAGCATCACTTAGTTAGACAGGTAGTTAAGCCTATCTTTTTATGCAGTATCTAAGATATTTAACTCACTCCAATACAGAAAGCCTCATGTTACAGACCTGCTATCTTTTCAGAAGTGTAACAGTTAAATAGTTAGGCAAGTATGTACATATTGTAAGGATTTTATAAACCTTCATTTCTCCTGTTAAAAATTCAGTAATTGCCTTATCTGTTCAGTTTGTAATGACTGCCTCCTTAGTAGCATTTTTTTACTTTTGGTCTCCCTAGAGGAAGCAGCTACTGCTGGTAGTAACTGTTTTTGCCCATAAGAAATCACCCCAGAAACCTTATCTAGGAAACTAATATCTGGAACTGGGGGGTGTGGATTCATATTCAGTGGTGGAAGAAAACCTGGTCTTGTCTGAGCAAAGTGATCCAGTAATAAAGCCCCTGAACCCCATCTTTCTAGAACAGTCTGATTTCTTCTGCTCAGGGGAACAGGAGGCACGCTCTCATATAATTCTCTAGAACTTGGTAACAAAGAGTGAGATGCAGAGGTGATCTTTTTCTTTCCTATCACTGACTTAATGTCTTCTGCAGCAGCAGGACGTAGACTAGTAGTTAACTGAGAATCAGAGCTGTAATGATTTGCTCCTAAATTTCTTTTCTGGATAATACTGCTCAGGTCTGAAATGAAGCTGATCTGTCCTAAACTGGAATCCTCACCCACAGGAATCCCACTGGGGAAAAGCTTCTCTTCACCACAAAGACTCTGAGAGTTTAACTCATCATATGATGATTTCTTCAATTCAGTTTGATCAGTAGCTTTCAGTAAATGAGCAGCGTCTTTTATGTCAATACTTTGGTGTCTGGTAATGAACCTCTTTGATAAGGCAAGGCCATTGATTTTAAAAGAGAGCTCTTCTGGAGTTACATCCTGAATCTCTCCATGTAAAGAGGCAATTTTACTCTGGTGAAACAGCGGAGAGCTCTTTATCCAAGGTTCGGAATGCAGCCGCTGCACTTGTGCCAGCTTGGAAACCGCATTTGTTGAACTGGAATTTCTCAGTGAAACTGACTTAGATGGGTTGTCTGTGCTTCTGGGATGGTCCAGATCCTTAAAGCTGAAGAGTGCACTTTTAGTTTCATTGGAGCTTGAAAGTGGGGGTGGAGATGTTTTCAGTTCTATTTCGGATGGGGATGTGCAGGCAGCTGGGGAACAATGTTCACTGAGGTCCACAGGAGGCACGTTTAAGTATTGCTTTGTTGTTTGCCTTCCTGATGGAGACTTGTCTGTTGTGATTATGATTACCTCTTTTCCTCTCGCTTTGCAGGCATTGAGAAGAACTTCCAGGGTCTCTTTGTCTTCAGAGTTTATTGCATACACCAGCGCAGAGCTGTTAGAGTGATCTTGTAGGCCTGGGTCAGCTCCGCTTTTCAGTAGCAGAGAAACCACCTCAGGCCCTGCTTTTTCTAAACAAGCATGCATCAAGGCTGTCTTTCCAGACTTGTCCTGTATGTTTGGATCTGCCTTGTTTTCCAGTAGATATTTAACCATCTTTGCCTTGCAGGCACTCTGGGCATCCACATGTTTTGTCTTACAAGCAATCATTAAAGGGGTTTCACCTCTGTCGTTGCTTTCGTTGATGTAGGCCCCACCTTCCAGTAACAGCCTGGTGAGGCGCAATCGGCTCTGGTAGACAGCTCTGATCAGGGAATTCCCATCTGTCGGCAGCTCCACGGTCTCATTCATGGCACTTGTCTCTCAGTTACACCTTCCTAGCTGCTGAAAAGAACACCTGGTGCTCAAAGAAGACAAGGAGGCCAAAAAAGAAGGAAAAAAAAAAGGGGGAGGGGAGGTGTCAGCTTTTTGAATTGCTCCTGTAAACTCACCACCACTCTGTGACAAGAGGGAAGATAAGGAGGAAAATAAAAAGGTAGTCTTGCCTCCTAAACTTCAAGAAATGCGCTAAAAATTTTAAACAATATTTAGCTACACTTAAAATATTTATGGATGCTTAATACACAGCTGTCCCTTTTTATTTTTCAGACTGCTCTTGCTTCTGTCACAGCCTGACAAACAAGCTGCAAAAAAAGTCAAATTCTCCACACTGTGATGGCTTTATACTTACTATACCCAAGTGGCCCTGCTGCAGTTGTACCGCTCCTGATTTGCATCCGTGGAAGCAAGAACTGAATGAGACCTGCAGCACATTTTTCACTGATATGAGTTACTGTGTCACATTCACTTTTTCTTTCTCATAAAATGACAGTGCTAAACGTCTAGAAATTAGTGAGGAAAAACAAATTCCAAGGTATAACAAATAAGAAAAGCACAAGCACTCTTTGTTTGTTTACCGTTAAATAGTTGGAAGATAAATATTAATGTCTTTTATAAAAGTGGTAATATTTGGGGAAGCACGCTACCTTCCTTATGCTGATTCGAAAACATACTAGTTTGAGTGAAACGGCATAAATGAAGTGATGCAGGGGCTATTGCATTTGTCACGAGGATCAGTAGGCTGAGAGGTGTCCACTGCCTGGGCACAAAGTATCAGCTCTAAAAGAAAAGAAGTATTTGACAGCATCAAAGAAAATCTGAAGGTTTCACTTGAAAAAATTATGAGCTCAATGTGATGTAAATAATGAAAGGTCTTGTATGAATATACACCCACGTACATGAAAACAAACAAAAAAAATGCTTTTATTTATGTGATTGTTTACCTATGTGGAGGGAAAATCTTCAGAGCCAAAATAAAAATCAGTATTTAACAATGGGCAGAGCACTATAACACCAAAACAGGAATACACATGGACATGAAAACTACATGTTTATTTACAAGGTATTACTAGAGAAATAAAAAATGTTTAATTGGCTTAACTGCAAAGGAAATGAACATATGCACTGTTATTTACCATTGAAAGCACTAGTAATACTTTGCTGAATAACTGAAAAGAAGCAACTTCATTCTGGTTTTCTTCACTATTGGAGTTTTATTTCCAAAATCAAAGAAGAGTATCAACGTAGTTTGTTCTAAAAGTCCAATAAACAAAAAAAGTTAGTTGAAGTACATACACGAGACTTTTATCTCATATACCCCCCACCATGCAGTTTAACTCCACAGCAACATGCTCCACAGGCAGAGGTGCGCTTGTTCAGCTGTGGTTTGTCAGCCACAATGAGAACAGTTAGCTCAGGTTCTTCACACTTAACATGTGTTAATAAAATACTCAACTATTATTGATATAGTCATTAGTTGTTGATGTGGTGTAATAAAGGTCATATGCAGCAAGTATTTTAATAAGATACCACAAAATATTTGGAATTTCAGGGGAAAAAACATATACACAAACGCATGTGATGAAGCAGTTTGAGTTTGATGGCATTCATTAATTTCTGGGCTCATGGCCGACACAAAGACTGATCATTATCTGCATATGACCAAAATCCTATCCTGAGAAATTAAGGGGGACCAAAGAGGGCCAGAACTTTTCTGTCCATTCTCAGGGGAGAAGACGTCCCACTACTGATCACTGGTGAGAATGGGGACACCACTGTGGTACTACCAAGTTTTTTTTTTTTTTTTACATTTTTATTGATAAAACACTTTTTAAAGTAATTGCACTCAAATTACTTTAAGGATTCATTCTATTATACTGAAAGTACATGATTCAGTATTGTCTATCTCAGCTTTTGTTGATGTGCAAATCACTATTATGCAATGTACATTTTTGACATGTAAAACATTCAAGATTATTATTAAGTCTTTTTTATAAAAGTATCCGATAAATTGGTGCACTTAGGTGTCCAGAAACAAATTAAACAGAAATCACTTTTAGATAGCACACATGCTGGAATTCTGATGTACTCTCCCTTATTTTTTACATATCTGCAAGTCATTGTCAATTTTACATTTCTTTCATGTTTATCTAAGACTTTTCTGATACCTACCTGCTTGTGTTACCTAAGTAATGGTATGTAGCACTTATAGAAGTCTTTTCATCTGTAGAAATTCTTCTAAGGTGACTGGTGAATGCTAAGTCAAAACTGAGACTGTTTTTCTGATATCTGACCAAATATCACCACCTGCTTAAATGTGCTGTCTCCATAGGCTTTACCTGGACTATTAATGTAAGAGGCATTAGAGTAAGAATAGCCTAAACCAACAGAATTTCAATGTTTGGAGTAGGTTTTGCACTTGGCAGACCCTGTTTTGCCATAGCCCTTCTGCGGGGTCATTTAAAGCTCAGTTTCTAAGCACCTTTTAACATCTTCAATAAACTGAGATCTGCAGAAGCTAGAAAAAGCATCCAAGCCTCATTTTCCCATCCACACTTACACAGAATTGCTGTTAGAAAAACCGCAAAACAGACTGTGAGGTGCTTACATCCTGTTATGATGGGATGATGCAAGTACCTAAATACAGACAGGATGCAGAACGTAGCATTGGAAGGAAAAAATCATTTGTAAGAGACTACTTCTACCACCACCCCCCCACTCCTGCTGTAAAGTAGGTAACTACACATACGTAGACATATGCACACCCAGACTGATCAAGATTCATCTTTAAGCATCTCTTGACTTCACGGTGAGGAGGATACGACTACAAGTCAGGCAGCATGTGTTCCCAGGACGTTGTATAAACCTGGTCTGGGGAAAGCCCAAAACAATGAAAAGAAAGTGTTACAGATTTGTAAGCGGAACAATATAAAGCAGAATACAATCTTGAATGCTAGGTGAAATAACCATGACTTCACCTGGAGAATCCATCCATTGCAGGATAATGTGCTCAGAGCTGTGTCATCCCAAAATTGCCACTGTGGGAACAAAATGCAGCTGGACTTCTCTAAGACCCAGAGCGACACTGGCTCAATGGAAATGCATGTGCCCCACCTGGACAGGGTACACCCCGCTCCAAAAAAACAAACAAACACTTACAACTAGTTAAGTAGTTGAAGTGAAAGAACACCATTCAAGCAAACTCCCGAAAATATTTACTTACTTGATAATCTATCACAGATTGATGCTAAACAAATTGGGACTATACATTCCTCAATCTTAATTATCTGTGATGCCAGGAACAACTGCATATGTTACCGAGATCTCAGGAGTGACACAGCTGCTTGTCAGCTGTGGAGATAACCTTGTGCCAAGCTGGCTGTTCGATGAATGATGAACTGTGCGACCTAGTTTATGACAGCAAATCACAGGTTGGTCTGTCAGATTATTCACAAATTCCTGGTGTTATTGTGCAAATTGTATTCCAGGAACACTCCTTCTGTCTGGAAAGATTCATTTTATTTTCAAAGAGCAAAGTTGTCCTGGAGACTGTTCTGAGATGAAGTAGCACGAAGCACCTTTCAGAATGAAAATTGAATTTCGAAAGCAATGATGGTTTGTACCCAAGGAGTGGCGAGGCAGTATTGTGGATTTGTCTTGGGTCCTATCCCGAGGTCTGGCTGGCAGATATAAAGCAATGATAACCTAAAGCCCTATTCTGATAAAGGTGTTGCTGCCTTCAGAGCAGGAAAAGCCACTAAAACTTTAAAGTTTTTGCACTTTTTTTCCTGTACGCCTTGCTTACTGGATTTGTAAGCAGCACTTAATTACTAGGAGAAACTCTGACAGTGTTTTGTTACAGGTAACAACGGAAATAATCACAAAGTTAAGGGGACAAAAGGCTCAATGTTGAAACAAATATACACACAAACATTTTCACTAAGCAAAGGAGTGCTATGAAACAAGGCTATTGCAAGGTATTCCTTCTTTTTTTCCAAAGTTAAAGCCAAATTTTCTCAGTGTGCCCCAGCACTCAGAATCACACATGAGCTCTCTCAGTAGTCTTCAGGGCATTGAAAATCATTCCAGTAAAAGGAAGGCATCAATTCTCCTCTCTGGAAAAGATGGGCTTAGACAATGAAAGAGCATAAACCTATATTTGTGATTCTCATACCCATCCTAACTTTGTAAATTCTCTTGGTCAGCATAACAAGCACTCTGATTTCCTACATTGTGTTGTAAACACGCTGAGAATTTATCACTAGTTGAAATTACTTTTGATTGAAAAGTCACCGCTATGACACATCCACCCCCCTCCCTGAGCGCCACCGGGGTTGCCAGGACCAAGTCCGCCCGGTTTCAGGACCCCAGCCTGTACCGTGCAACTTTTCACAGCCACGAAAAGTCCCACAGTCTCTGCACTTGGGCTGCTTGCCAGCTAGCCGAAGGGCGACCAGGATCTCCTCGCTGCTCTTCTCGCTTTCAGTCTTCAGCGTGCGCACTTCCCAGGAGATTTTGGAGGGGTCCAGCCAGCACTTTTTCCCTGCCACCATGCCTGTCGCCTTCCCAAGCGCTATGTCTCACTCTGAGGTGCTTTTTCTGCGGTCCTGTCACCGTCAGAGAGCGGCTGCAGCCCGGCGAAGAGCACGGGGGGACAGACGAAAGTTTCCTCGGGGGGTCTGCACGACGCTGCACGCCCTGCCTCCAAACCTACCGGCTCTAAGGCTTCTCCCGACGGAGACCTGGAAGGAAAAAAACCTGGGGGACGAGCAACTTCTCCGCAGAGCCGGCAGGGAGAGCGCACCTGTAAGGGGAGGCTACGGCAGAAAGCACGCTGGAAGCTCCCGTCAAGAGCCGGCCGGGAGGGACCGCGGCGCTGGAGAAGAGCCCCCCGGCCCCGCTCCCTCGTTACCTGCCCCCGCCGCCGCTCCTCGGGCGGGCCCCCAGCGCCGTCCCAGCCGGGGCCGGGTCGCACGAAGGCGCAGAGCCGAGAGATAAAAAAAAAGCGGGTCCTGCCCGCCTTATAAACCGGCTGGCTGCCGGCAGAAAGCCCCGCGGGCACGGCGCAGGGCGGAGCGAGCTCCCCGCAGCGGAGCTGCCAGCCCTGCCCTGCCCTGCCCAGCCCGGCCCGGCTTGGCCCGGCCCGGCCCGGCCCGGCCCGGTCTCCTCATGGCGATGGCTTCCCTCCCTCCCTCCATCCCTCCCTCAGCCCCACACCCTCTGCCAAGCGGCCTGCCCCACGGCACAGGGCACCTCGCCATGCCCGGGACGCCCCGACCCCACCACAGCGCAGGCTGCTGAAGAACATGGCCGTCACTCCTCGTGGTGGAGACAGCAGCGGGATGCGTTCAGCTGTGGTTACCCATCTCTTCACGTGCAAAGAAACAACCCTCCATAGACCCTTCGCCGGCTTGCCGCTTACTACTGCCCAGGGACATGAATTGAGTGGTGTTTAATTTGACAGGTGACCTGTTGCTGGCTGCCCATGGCTAGCTTCCAAAGTGAGCTCAGGGGACAACCTTCAGCCAGCCCACCTACGGCTATACCCAGATACTGATGGAAACAGCCACAGCTTTTGATGCCAAAAGGGACCTGCATTTTGAACATTTTATAAGTCTGTCCCTAGAGTACCATTAAGCAAAAATGATCACCTAGAGATGAAAAAGAAGTGGAGAAATTTGTCTGAGATCTTTTTCATTGCAGCCTGAAGAGATTCTTCCTTTGAGTGTACTCAACTTTTACTCTGCAACAATAATCACCAGTTACTTCAATTGGCAAAACTGCCAAAGGAAAAAGGGGTTTGGGGGCTATGTGTTTGTAGGAGGTCTAAGAGTTTTGTGATTTCATAAATTGCCTTAGCTCTCTCACACAGCTTCTTCAATATTAAGCAAGCCTAAATCCAACCAGAAGGTTATATTTTTCATATATTTTTCATTTTTTTTTTCTTCTGCAGAAACTTGTAGACACAGTTGGAGATGAAGGCCACAGTGTCAATATGGGTTTACCTTATATTATGGATTTTCTCTCTGCTGCTTGCTCTTTGCCAGAAGCAATCCAGTCAAAGCATGCCAAGAAAGACGTCTTCTTTCCTGATACTTGGTGTTGCCTAACAATCGATGAACCTCGAAGCAAATAAGTCCCAGTGGTTGGGATTGTCTTGGGTGGCAGGCAAACTAAAAAGTTTGTCTGCAACACCACTTCCATGCAACATCACTTTATACAGATTTGTCTCCTGAGAAGTAGGCTACGTTATATTTTCCAGAGTGGCTAGGACAGCCGGAGCACCAGAGAAGCTTCAGTAAGAAACATTTATTCCAGCAAAACTAATGTGTGATTTCTTTAATACAAACTCAGAAAAAAAAGTTACAAAACAAAAAAGTCCTATAAAATAGAATGCATCAATCTCTTCTCACAGCTACAATGTATTTTTCTGAGGTTATATGAGGATATAAAATACCAGAATGTGTCCAGAGGAGGGTAACAAAGAGTGTGAATGGACTAGACAGAGGGCATGACTAAGGAGGCGTGCCTCAGTTCTCTTGGTTTGTTCAGTTTAGATGAGACAGAGGGGTGACCTCACGGCAGCCTACAGCTTCCTCACCAAAGGGAGCAGAAGGGGAGGTGCTGATCTCCGCTCTCTGGTGATCGTTACCAGGGTATGAGGGAGTGGCTTAATGCCCCATCAGGAGAAGCTCAGATTGGATATTAGGAGTAAGTACTTGCTGGGGGCTTTCAGGCCACTACAAAAAGCCTATGGAATTTCAAACTATGCTGCAAGAACCTTCTTAAGTTTCATGCTAGTTTAGGACACCTTCACAGAATCACAAAATGGATGGGATTGGAAGGGACCTCTGGAGGCCACCTGGTCCCACCCACCTGCAGGGCCACCTTGAACAGGTTGCCCAGAACCAAGTGCAGGTGCTTTTGGTACAGGTTTTGAGACTCCACATCTCCGGGCAATCTGTACCAGTGCTCAGTCACCTTCACAGTAAATAGCTATTTCTTGATGTTCAGATATAATCTACTGTCTTTCAATTTGTCAGCATTGCCTCTTGTCCTGTCCCTTGGCACCACTGAGAAGAGCCAGGCTCTGTCTTCTCTGCACTCTCCCTTGGGTTATTTGTATACATCAAT